>NC_069503.1:462274750-462449750 GCF_027579735.1 Bombina bombina
TTGAAAAAAAAAAAGTTGGAAAAAAAAAATTATACCGGCACCAGTACCATAGTATGTGTCACCACCGGCAACTATACAATACACAGTGACAGTCTGAGTCTCTACCATTACCTACCTCAGACAGCACGCACTGCCACCAGTCTGTCGCAGCCTTGCAGGTGATGCAAGTCTGCGCCTCCCTCGCATATTTCCCAGCAAGTCAGCTCGCCCCAGACCAGAGAAGACATGCTCCTGTGTCTGATTGGCTGAGGGGCGGGCAGTGCTCCAGAGGCTTCAAGAGAGAAGCCTCCGGTGGGAGCAGTATGGGCTGAAAAGAGAGTGAGCTCTTAGCCACTGGGTGGCACTGTGGCACTCTCTCTCTAGCAGCCCATACTATACACATTCATATTGCGCAATGGAAGGGAAGCTCGCCTCTACTTCCTTGTGCAATATGAATGTGATGTGACTGACCGGTACTGTAGAGAAAAAAAAACGTAGTAAACACAAAACAGGTGGGGGTAGGGGGGGCAGTTTGATGAACCAAAAAAACATTTTTGGGAAAATAAAATGGAACATTTTTTTTTTATTATTATTAATAAAAAATAGTGTATTACCCACATTGGCCAGGGGAGGCGCTGCCTCCCCTGCCTCCAATGAATGCAAGTCACTGAGGAATATCAATCAGGAAATTGTTGTTCCTTCGCTGTGTCCTAATCCTTCTTCAAAGAAGGAACGTCTGTTGCACAATCTTGATGTGGTTCGTGCTTTAAAGTTCAACTTACAAGCAACTAAAGATTTCCGTCAAACATCTTCATTGTTTGTTGTTTATTCTGGTAAGCGGAGATGTCAAAAGGCTACGGCTACCTCTCTTTCTTTTTGGTTGAAAAGCATAATCCGTTTGGGTTATGAGACTGCTGGGCAGCAGCCTCCTGAAAGTATTACTGTCATTCTACTAGGGAAGTGGCTTCCACATGGGCTTTTAAAAATCTGGCGTCTGTTGAACAGATTTGTAAGGCGGCGACTTGGTCTTCGCTTCATACTTTTTCCAAATTTTACAAATTCGATACTTTTGCTTCTTCGGAGGCTATTTTTGGGAGAAAGGTTCTACAAGCAGTGGTGCCTTCCGTTTAAGGTACCTGTCTTGTCCCTCCCTTCATCCGTGTCCTAAAGCTTTGGTATCCCAGAAGTATGGATGAATCCGTGGACTCGATACATCTTGCAAGAGCAAACAGAATTTATGCTTACCTGATAAATTTCTTTCTCTTGCGATGTATCGAGTCCACAGCCTGCCCTGTCTATTTAAGACAGGTAGTATTTTTTTATTTAAAAAACTTCAGTCACCTCTGTACCCTATAGTTTCTCCTTTTTCTTCCTAGCCTTTGGTCGAATGACTGGGGGGTGGAGCTAAGGGAGGAGCTATATAGGGTGCTCTCTTTGCCACTTCCTGTAAGGAAGGAGAATATCCCACAAGTATGGATGAATTCGTGGACTCGATACATCGCAAGAGAAAGAAATTTATCAGGTAAGCATAAATTCTGTTTCTTTCATGTAATTAGCAAGAGTCCATGAGCTAGTGACGTATGGGATATACATTCCTACCAGGAGGGGCAAAGTTTCCCAAACCTCAAAATGCCTAAACATAAACACCCCTCACCACACCCACAAATCAGTTTTACAAACTTTGCCTCCTATGGAGGTGGTGAAGTAAGTTTGTGCTAGATTCTACGTTGATATGCGCTCCGCAGCAGGTTGGAGCCCGGTTTTCCTCTCAGCGTGCAGTGAATGTCAGAGGGATGTGAGGAGAGTATTGCCTATTTGAATTCAATGATCTCCTTCTACGGGGTCTATTTCATAGGTTCTCTGTTATCGGTCGTAGAGATTCATCTCTTACCTCCCTTTTCAGATCGACGATATACTCTTATATATACCATTACCTCTACTGATTCTCATTTCAGTACTGGTTTGGCTTTCTACTACATGTAGATGAGTGTCCTGGGGTAAGTAAGTCTTATTTTCTGTGACACTCTAAGCTATGGTTGGGCACTTTTATATAAAGTTCTAAATATATGTGTTCAAACATTTATTTGCCTTGACTCAGGATGTTCAACATTCTTTATTTCACACAGTCAGTTTCATATTTGGGATAATGCATATTAATTAATTAATTTTTTTCTTACCTTAAAATTTGACTTTTTCCCTGTGGGCTATTAGGCTCGCGGGGGCTGAAAATGCTTCATTTTATTGCGTCATTCTTGGCGCTGACTTTTTTGGCGCAAAATTTTTTTTCTGTTTCCGGCGTCATACGTGTCGCCGGAAGTTGCGTAATTCTTTTGGCGTTTTTTTGCGCCAAAAGTGTCGGCGTTCCGGATATGGCGTCATTCTTGGCGCCAAAAGGATTTAGGCGCCAAATAATGTGGGCGTCTTTTTTGGCGCTAAAGAAGATGTCTCCGTTTGTCCCTGAGTCAGAAGCCACTTCTGGAAAAATGCTTAACTGAGTTTCAGTTCTACCAAAGCTAAGTTCATTTATTTTAAATGTTATAAATGTTTATCTTTAGCTATGGTTTGTAATAAGTTATTATGATATACTTTTACATGCAGATTCCATTAGTATTTATGCTTTATACATTTCCATTCTTAAGTGCAAGAAATGTTTAGAAGATTTATAAGAAATATTTTTTCTGATTAAGGCTATGTCTGACTTCGTGCCTTCTAATACGATTTTTAGGTCTTTTTCACTTCTTTTTTAATTATTGAAGTTTCAAATGACCAACAACATACTGATTTATCCTTCTCTGATGATGTTTTTTTCTCTTTCAGAAATTCTCTTCATCAGATATTGACACTAACAAATCTACTTTTTTATATAATTTTTTTATTATTAAAGTACATTTGTTCTTTGTTGAAGAGGTGTTGATTATTTTGGATATTAAGGTAACTAGTTCTTTAAGACTAGCTAACACTATTTCTGCCTTTTTTATTTTCTTCTGTGATTTCAGAGGTTTTCTTTCCAATTCCCCATACTAGGGAATGGAATAGGCTGAGAATTTTCTTTTATTTTTAAACTATATTCTTTGTCAGCAGTTAAATTCAATTTGGAGGGTTCTCCAATTTATTGGAGCTATCTCTACTCCTACTAATTATGCTATTGTTTTTATAGCAAAATAGTATTTATTTTCCTTTATATAGTTGTATCTTATTTTTGGAAAATTATTTAGTTTCAGGTACTTTTCTTGGTCCTGTGATATTGCAATTGCTTCATTTTTTCTGTTTACTTTAAGTTCAAGTATCAGATCATGATTTATTTTAGCATTGTTAAGGGACAACATTTACTAGACTAGGTGCCGTTGCATTTGTCTTGTTGTTTTGCATTTTGCAAGTCCTCTGTTTTGACTGGTCCTTTAAACTGGACTATCATGCTAATGATTTCATTTGTGTCTTCATTTTATTGAATATATTCGCAAATGAGGGTTAATCTATGTCTTTAGCTATTTTAGCTAGAAGAATTCTGTGATTTAAAAAAAAAAAAAAAAAAAAGAAAATCCATATTTCTTTTGTTCTAAGATAATCAATTATAATTGGATTCGATTCTTAACTGTTACTATGGGCTTCAAGATTGAGTTCTAAGACTAAAACTTTAAGCTTATACTAGTTTGGTTGTTCTTATTAAGGAACGAATCCTGAGTTCTTTCCCAAGTAACATGTTTTTAATTGGGGTTCGAAATTAGCTCCCTAATGTTGCGATGCACGTGCCGTATTCCAGCTTGGCTGGTAAGGGGCAGGTTAAGACTTCTTTGAAATTTATTTGGTTCTATTTTGTCCAAATTTCTTTGATTTTATTCCAGTAAGGCTAACACTTTATTTCAGTGTGTTTCTGTCCTATATATTTTGGATACTGTTGAGGCATGGCTGGGTACCCATGGGTTCAAGCGCTGCTCAGACCTGGAATCTTCTGGGGTTTTTATTCCAGTTCCTTTTCTAGGAACTGGGTTTTGGAGTTTTATTCAAACTATTCTGCCTTTTTGTGGTCATTGATTGCATTATTTGTTTTCTTTAGATACAATAAATGCGTATTCTTCATTTTTCTGTTTTCATTCAGATTATTTCCTGAGGATGCGGATTCTCATATGTTTCACTTGCTCTTCAGGACATAGTTAGAGGATCTTTTTTCAAAAGCTCTTGATTCCTCACGCAAGGGTCACCTTTTTTTAGGTTTCCAGATGGTTTATGTCACTATCTTTGTCTCTATCAGACAAGGGACATTTTGTATTGGGTTCCGTCTGTCGGTACCTTTAGTCTCTATTATTTCCTTCAGTTGCTATATATGCATAGAAGTTTTAACAGCATTGGATTCAATTCCCTTTGCTCATTTTCAATGGAAAGATCCTTTCCAGCTTTTTATGAGTGTTGTTTTCTTCAAGAACATGGTTGGAGGATCAATTAACCAAAAAGTTTGTTGATTCCTCAGACAAGAGTAACCTTTTTTAGATTTCCGGATAGATTCAGTGTCCATGACTCTGTCTCTGTTGGACAGGAGATGTCTGAAATTGGTTTCAGCTTATCAAAACCTTCAGTCTCAATCATTCCCTTCGGTAGCCTTATGCATGGAAATTCTAGGTTCTTATGACTGCTGCATTGGACGTGTTCCCCTTTGCTCATTTTCACATGCGACCTCTTCAGCTCTGCATGCTGAACCAGTGGTGCCGGGATTATACAAAGATATCTCATTTAATATCTTTAAAACTGATTGTTCGACACCCTCTGACGTGGTACAGACCACCATCGTTTAGTTCAGGGGGCTTCTTTTTTTCTTCCAACCTGGACTGTGATCTCAACAGATGCAAGTCTGACAGGTTGGGGAGCTGTATGGGGGTTTCTGACAGCACAAGGAGTTTGGGAAATCTCAGGAGGTGAGATTACCAATCAATATTTTGGAACTCTGTGCAATTTTCAGAAGCTCTTCAGTCATGGCCTCTTCTAAAGAGAGAATCGTTCATTTGTTTTCAGACAGACAATGTCACAACTGTGGCATATATCAATCATCAAGGAGGGACTCACAGTCCTCTGGCTATGAAAGAAGTATCTTGAATACTGGTATGGGCGGAATCCAGCTCCTGTCTAATCTCTGTGGTTCATATCCCAGGTATTGACAATTGGAAAGCGGATTATCTCAGTCGCCAAACGTTACATCCGGGCGAGTGGTCTCTTCACCCAGAGGTGTTTCTTCAGATTGTTCAAATGTGGGGACTTCCAGAAATAGATCTGATGGCTTCTCATCTAAACAAGAAACTTCCCAGGCGGAAGCAGTGGATGCATTGTCACTTCCTTGGAAGTATCATCCTTCCTATATCTTTCCGCCTCTAGTTCTTCTTCCAAGAGTAATCTCCAAGATTCTGAAGGAATGCTCTTTTTTTCTTCTGGTGGCTCCAGCATGGTCTCACAGGTTTTGGTATACGGATCTTGTCCGCATGGCTTCTTGCCAACCGTGGACTCTTCCGTTAAGACCAGACCTTCTGTCACAAGGTCCTTTTTTACCATCAGGATCTCAAATCCTTAAATTTAAAGGTATGGAGATTGAACGCTTGATTCTTAGTCAAAGAGGTTTCTCTGACTCTGTGATTAATACTATGTTACAGGCTCGTAGATCTGTATCTAGGAAGATATATTATCGAGTCTGGAAGACTTACATTTCCTGGTGTCTTTCTCATAATTTTTCCTGGCATTCTTTTAGAATTCCGAGAATTTTTCAGTTTCTTCAGGATGGTTTGGATAAAGGTTTGTCTGCAAGTTCCTTGAAAGGACAAATCTCTGCTCTTTCTGTTCTTTTTCACAGAAGGATTGCTATTCTTCCTGATATTCATTGTTTTGTACAAGCTTTGGTTCGTATAAAACCTGTTATTAAGTCAATTTCTCCTCCTTGGAGTTTGAATTTGGTTCTGGGGGCTCTTCAAGCTCTTCCGTTTGAACCTATGCATTCACTGGACATTAAATTACTTTCTTGGAAAGTTTTGTTTTCTTTTGGCCATCTCTTCTGCTAGAAGAGTTTCTGAATTATCTGCTCTTTCTTGTGAATCTCCTTTTCTGATTTTCCATCAGGATAAGGTGGTGTTGCGAACTTCTTTTAAATTTTTACCTAAGGTTGTGAATTCTAACAACATTAGTAGAGAAATTGTGGTTCCTTCATTATGTCCTAATCCTAAGCATTCTAAGGAGAGATCATTGCATTCTTTGGATGTAGTTAGAGCTTTGAAATATTATGTTGAAGCTACTAAGAATTTCCGAAAGACTTCTAGTCTATTTGTTATCTTTTCCAGTTCTAGGAAAGGTCAGAAGGCCTCTGCCATTTCTTTGGCATCTTGGTTGAAATCTTTAATTCATCATGCTTATGTCGAGTCGGGTAAATCTCTGCCTCAAAGGATTACAGCTCATTCTACTAGGTCAGTTTCTACTTCCTGGGCGTTTAGGAATGAAGCTTCGATTGATCAGATTTGCAAAGCAGCAACTTGGTCTTCTTTGCATACTTTTACTAAATTCTACCATTTTGATGTGTATTCTTCTTCTGAAGCAGTTTTTGGTAGAAAAATACTTCAGGCAGCTGTTTCAGTTTGATTCTTCTGCTTATAATTTCAGTTTTCTTCATTATAAGATTTAAACTTTATTTTGGGTGTGGATTATTTTTCAGCGGAATTGGCTGTCTTTATTTTATCCCTCCCTCTCTAGTGACTCTTGCGTGGAAGATCCACATCTTGGGTAGTCATTATCCCATACGTCACTAGCTCATGGACTCTTGCTAATTACATGAAAGAAAACATAATTTATGTAAGAACTTACCTGATAAATTCATTTCTTTCATATTAGCAAGAGTCCATGAGGCCCACCCTTTTTTGTGATGGTTATGATTTTTTTGTATAAAGCACAATTATTCCAATTCCTTGTTTTTTATGCTTTCGCACTTTTTTCTTATCACCCCACTTCTTGGCTATTCGTTAAACTGATTTGTGGGTGTGGTGAGGGGTGTATTTATAGGCATTTTGAGGTTTGGGAAACTTTGCCCCTCCTGGTAGGAATGTATATCCCATACGTCACTAGCTCATGGACTCTTGCTAATATGAAAGAAATGAATTTATCAGGTAAGTTCTTACATAAATTATGTTTTTCGTTTCTCTTGGTATCTATTGTTTAAAAATAATACGCACATATCCTACACTAATAGGAGTTAGCTGCTGATTGGCGCCTGCACACATTTGTCTCTTCTGATTGGCTAACTAGATGTGTTCAGCTAGATGTTTATTCAGCAAAGGTTAACGAGAATTAGGCAAATAAAAATAAATTGGAAAGTTGTTTAAAATTGTATGTTTTATCCAAATCATTTTGGGGTTTCCTATCCCTTTAATGCTACATGATGCTAAGACATTTTAGACAATTTGGTGCTTAAAACCTTGTGGCAACAGTTTGGAGAAAACCCTTTCCTGTTCCAGCATGATCTTAAAGGGGCAGTCTACTCCAGAATTTTTTATTGTTTAAAAAGATAGATAATCCCATAATCAACCCATTCCCCAGTTTTGTAAAACTAACATGGTTATATTAATATACTTGTTACCTCTGTGATTACCTTGTATATAAGCCTATGCAGACTGCCCCCTTATTTTAGTTATTTTACAGACTTGCATTTTAGCTAATCACTGCTGACTCCTAGATAACTCCATGGGAGTCAGCAAAGTGTTATCTATATCACGACACACATGAACTAGCACTGTGTAGCTGTAAGAACTGTCAAAATGCACTGAGATAAGAGGCTGCCTTATAAGGCTCAGTGGCCAATCACTGCATAATTCAGAAGTGAGGCAGTCCAGTGAGCACAAAAAAGTGGTCATGTGTGACTGGTTTTCACAGTGATCACATGTCAAAAATGACAAGTCATGTATTAAAGGGACACTGAACCCAAATTTTTTAATTCTTTATTCAGATAGAGCATGATATTTTAAGCAACTTTCTAATTTACTTGTATTATCATTTTTTCTTCATTCTCTTGGTATCTTTATTTGAAATGCAAGAATGTAAGTTTAGATGCCGGCCCATTTTTGGTGAACAACCTGGGTTGTTCTTGCTGATTGGTGGATAAATTCATCCACCAATAAAAAAGTGCTGTCCACAGTCTGAACCAAAAAAAGCTTAGATGCCTTCTTTTTCAAATAAACATAGCAAGAGAATGAAGCAAAATTTATAATAGGAGTAAATTAGAATGTTGCTTAAAATTGCATCCTCTATCTGAATCACAAATGAAAAAAATTGGGTTCAGTGTCCCTTTAACAATAGCTTGTCTTGGCCCCTTCTGTCCCAGTGAATGCCTACAGTGATAAAAGTTCAATATTTCTTTTAAGTATTTTTATATATTTTTTAAAACACTTTATTTTAATAAAAACTAAATTTATGCTTACCTGATAAATGTATTTTTTTCTTGACACGGTGAGTTCACGGGATCATCAATTGCTGTTGAGAATATCACTCCTGGCCAGCAGGAGGAGGCAAAGAGCACCACAGCAAAGCTGTTAAAGGGACACTAAACCCATTTTTTTTTTCTTTCAAGATTCAGATAGAGCTATTTTAAGCAACTTTCTAATATACTTCTATTATCAATTTTTCTTCATTCTCTTGCTATCTTTATTTGAAAAAGAAGGCATCTAAGCTAAGGAGCCAGTCAATTTTTGGTTCAGAACCATGGACAGTACTTTTTTATTGGTTCTGTCCAATCAGCAAGGACAACCCAGGTTGTTCACCAAAAATGGACTGGCATCTAAACTTACATTCTTGCTTTTCAAATAAAAATGACAAGAGAATGAAGAAGATGTGAAGTGAGCTGTAATTCTCTCAGGGGGCTGCTGTCCAGCAGTCTCATAAGCCAAACAAATAATACTTTTCAACCAGAGAGAAAGAGAAGTGGCAGTAGCTTTCTGACCCTTACATTTCCCAGAAAAACAAACAATGCGGAAGACTGATGAAAGTCCTTTGTAGCCTGCAGATAAAAGAGCTTGCACAACATCTAAGTTGTGCAATAAACATTCTTTATGAGAATGATTAGTAAAGACAGAAGGAACAACTATTTCCTGATTAATATTTCTGTCTGAAACAACCTTTGGAAGAAAATCAAACTTGGTATGGAGAACTGCCTTATCTGCATGAAATATGAGATAAGGAGAATCACACTGCAAAGCAGAGGGTTCAGAAACCTATCCCGAATCTACTCCAAGGGAGTTTTAGCTTGTAAGGACTCAGACAAAGCATAAATCAATAAGCAGCCGCACTGGTTACTGTAGCAATGCACACCGCCGGTTGCCATTGCAACCCCTGATGAACATTAATCTTTTTTAAAAAGGCCTTCAGTTTTTTATCCATTGGATCCTTAAATGAACAACTTTCTTCAATAGGGATAGTAGTCCTCTTGGCCAAAGTGGAAATAGCCCCTTCCACCTTAGGAACCAATTGCTACCACTCATTGAAGGAGTCAGCTACCAGAAACATCTTCCTAAACACAGGAGACGGAGATAAGGGAATGCCTCTTTTCTCCCATTCCCAGTTAATAATCTCTGTGGCATGGTCTGGCACTGGAAATACCTCCCATGGGGAAGGGACATCAAAAGATCTATGCAATTTGCTAGATTTTTTAGGGTTGACAACGACAGTCGGGTCGGAGTCGTCCGAGGTAGCTAAAACCTCCTTTAGTAAGACACGAAGGTGCTCAAGCTTGAATCTGAAGGAAACCACTTCCGCATCAGATGAAGGAATTACACTATCCGAATCTGAGATTTCACCCTCAGAGGCTACCGAAGAATCCTCCTCTTCCGACTTATGCAAAGAGGGAGTCCAATCAGCCTGTACAGGATCTGATACCTTATCTGATTCTATGGTGTTCCTCTTACATTTCCCCCGCAGCATGGGAATGGCTGCTAGTGCCTCAGATACCGCCGAGGATACCTAGGCAGCAATCTCAGCCTTTAAAAATACTCAATCTGGAGACAGAGAGGAACCGCAGGGTACTGCATGCGACCTTGCTGCTGATTGGGTTATAACGGGGGAGGCTGTGAAAATGTCTGGACAGCCTCATCCTGAGGTAATGGTGGCTCAGAATCAAAAATAAATTCTTTATATAACAGAGTTCTATCTATACAAGAACTACAAAAAGGTAAGGGTGGCTCTACTTGGGTATCCAAACATTGCACAGACTAGAAGGGATAGACTCTAGATCGATTTGCACAGAAATTAACACAAAAACTTTTCAAAATTCTGAAAAGACGTTACTGTCTCTTTAAATTTAAAAACAAAGACTGTAAACAATGTTTTCCTGTTTATTTTTTTGCTGTTATTTTATAAAAATAAACTTCCTCAGCACCTCTACACCTCAGCATTATGCTGAGGTGCCTACCTGCTCCTAACGACTTGAATTGACAAATGGAGCCAGTTGTAACTGATTTCTGCGCTCCGTAGAAAGGATGAGATGCGACAGAGGTGGAAGTTAACAGAACGGCAGGGAACTGATACACTTCCTCCTCCCCTCAACAAAACATCGCAAAGATGAAAAACGGGGCGGATCAAGTCTAAGACACTCCCCCTTAATGGCGTCAAGCCAGGAGTAGACGGCACTACTATAAAAATAAGCAGTTCACTCTGCGGTTTCTGCAAGAAATGACTGCATAAGTAAGCAGTGCACTCTGAGCCACCAATACAGGAAAATAGATACTCTATTTCCCTACACAAACGCCCCTGTCACTACGGGCTGCAGCACATCCGGGTTTGAACACAGAGGTTCCGGTATCATCAGCTGGACTGGTTGAATCAGCCACCCTGTGGATTGACAACGCTCACTGAATCAAGCATAACCAGCTTGTACCTTCTACAACCAGCTTCTACCACTTACATCTTATGGGTCTGACTAACTTCCAGAACTGAAGCGCCGATAAGTATTTGTGTTTTTCTTGTTTGCCCCTGCCATTAAAACAGCCCTGTTCCTCAGGATTAACCCTTAAGAGTGCAGTGGTATGTGAAAGTGGCAAGTGCCATAAGTGTTTATAAAATATAATGGCACTTACCTACATTCCTGACTGACTGGCAGGAGGACAGTCCCCGTAGTATGAGAGGAAACCACTCCTCACAGAGACCTAGGATTAAGAAATGGACAGAGTAAACCTACTCTGGCATTTTACATAGGGCAGCACTCTGTTAGAAAAACTCAGTTAGACCCACCTCCTAACTGCTTTAATCCCTTAACGACCAAGGACGTACGCCGTACGTCCTCAAAAAAGTACACTTAACCCCTTAAAGACTCATGTCGTACAGGGTACGTCTTGCACAAGCTGGTCTTTAAAGACCAGCGACATACCCTGTACGACATTGGGGTTTAAAGCGGCTGGAAGCAATCCTGATTGCTTCCAGTCGCTTTCCGGTTATTGCAGTGATGCCTCGATATCGAGGCATCCTTCAATAACACTTCTTACCCCTCCGGTGCAGAGAGAGCTACTCTGTGGCCCTCTCTGCACCAGACATTGATGGGGAAAATCGTTGGTGGGTGGGAGCCAAAGTGGGAGGTGGGTGGGCGGCCATCGATGGCTTTTATGATTAAGAGGGGGGCGGGATCAGGGGTGTGGTCGCCAGGGGGGGCGCACCGACTCGCGCGCATGCACAGGAGGTGGCGGGCAGGCTCGTGCACGGGGAGGGAGCGGGTGGGAACCAGGAAGCTGCATTACAGAAAAAAAAAAACTTCTAAGTGGGAGAAAGGGGGGAGGGAATGGGTTAATAAATTGCTAAGGGATCTGGAGGATGGTCTTTTGGGGGGGAAGCTACACTACAGAAAATAAAAAATAAAATTAAAAAAAAGATATATTTTTGTATAAACTGGGTACTGGCAGACAGTTGCCAGTACCCAATATGGCACCAAATAAGGTAGAGGGGTAGGGTTAGAGAGCTGTTTGGGGGGGGGATCAGGGAGTTTGGGGGCTAAGGGGGATCCTACAAAGCAGCATATGTAAATATGCTTTAAAAAAAAAAGATACCTTTTTTTTATTATAGTACTGGCAGACTTTCTGCCAGTACTTAAGATGGCGGGGACAATTGTGGGGTGGGGGAGGGAAGAGAGCTGTTTGGGAGGGATCAGGGGGTGGGATGTGTCAGGTGGGAGGCTGATCTCTACACTAAAGCTAAAATTAACCCTGCAAGCTCCCTACAAGCTACCTAATTAACCCCTGCACTGATGGTCATAATACACGTGTGATGCGCAGCGCCATTTAGCGCCCTTCTAATTACCAAAAAGCAACGCCAAAGCCATATATGTCTGCTATTTCTGAACAAAGGGGATCCCAGAGAAGCATTTACAACCATTTATGCCATAATTGCACAAGTTGTTTGTAAATAATTTCAGTGAGAAACCTAAAGTTTGTGAAAAAATGTGTGAAAAAGTGAACAATTTTATTTATTTGATCGCATTTGGAGGTGAAATGGTGGCATAAAATATACCAAAATGGGCCTTGATCAATACTTTAGGATGTCTTCTAAAAAAAATATAAACATGTCAAGGGATATTTAGGGATTCCTTAAAGATATCAGTGTCCCAATGTAACTAGCGCTAATTTTGAAAAAAAGTGGTTTGGAAATAGCAAAGTGCTACTTGTATTTATTGCCCTATAACTTGCAAAAAAGCAAAGAACATGTAAACATTGGGTATTTCTAATCTCAGGACAAAATTTAGAAACTATTTAGCATGGGTATTTTTTGGTGGTTGTAGATGTGTAACAGATTTTGGGGGTCAAAGTTAGAAAAAGTGTGTTTTTTTCAATTTTTTTCCTCATATTTTATATATTTTTTTAGTAAATTATAAGATATGATGAAAATAATGGTATATTTAGAAAGTCTGTTTAATGGCGAGAAAAACTGTATATAATATGTGTGGGTACAGTAAATGAATAAGAGGAAAATTACAGCTAAACACAAACACCGCACAAATGTAAAAATAGCTCTGGTCCTTAAGGGAAAGAAATTGAAAAATGGCCTTGTCCTTAAGGGGTTAACGACCAAGGATGTATGGTGCACGTCCTTGGTCTTGGAAAGCAGTGGAAGCGATCCTGATCGCTTCCAGCCGCTTTCCGGTTACTGCAGTGATGCCTCGATATCGAGGCATCCTGCAATAACGCTCCTTAGCCATCCGATGCAGAGAGAGCCACTCTGTGGCCCTCTCTGCACCGGACATCAATGGCCGGTATTATTGTTGGGTGGGAGCCAGTCTGGGAGGCGGGTGGGCGGCCATCGATGGGCCGTCTGATGTGGAGGGGGGCAGGATCGCCGGGGGCGGGTGCATGCACGGCCGGCCGGGGGCGGGCGCATGCACGGGATAGACGTGGGTGGGAACAGCTACACTACAGAAAGAAAAGTGGGATATAGTGGGGTAAAATGTAATTAAAAAAGCATCTAAGATATCTGGGAGGGGGGTTGTTCTTTGGGGGGGAAGTTACACTACAGAAAAAAAGAAACAGAAAAAAAAAGCATTTTTTTTTGTAAACTGGGTACTGGCAGACAGCTGCCAGTACCCAAGATGGCTCCCAATAAGGTAGAGAGGGAGGGTTAGAGAGCTGTTTGGGAGGGATCAGGGAGGTTGGGGGCTAAGGGGGGAATCCTACACATCAGCATATGTAAATATGCTAAAAATATATATATATTTTTAAAAGATACCTTTTATTTTAGTACTGGCAGACTTTCTGCCAGTACTTAAGATGGCGGGGACAATTGTGGGGTGGGGGAGGGAAGAGAGCTGTTTGGGAGGGATCAGGGGGTCTGATGTGTCAGGTGGGAGGCTGATCTCTACACTAAAGCTAAAATTAACCCTGCAAGCTCCCTACAAGCTACCTAATTAACCCCTTCACTGCTAGCCATAATACATGTGTGATGCGCAGCGGCATTTAGCAGCCTTCTAATTACCAAAAAGCAAAGCCAAAGCCATATATGTCTGCTAATTCTGAACAAAGGGGATCCCAGAGAAGCTTTTACAACCATTTGTGCCATAATTGCACAAGCTGTTTGTAAATAATTTCAGTGAAAAAGTGAAGTTTTTTTTTTATTTGATCGCATTTGGCGGAGAAATGGTGGCATGAAACATACTAAAATGGGCCTAGATCAATACTTTGGGTTGTCTACTACACTACACTAAAGCTAAAATTAACCCTACAAGCTCCTTAATTAACCCCTTCACTGCTGGGCATAATACACGTGTGGTGCGCAGCTGCATTTAGCGGCCTTCTAGTTACCAAAAAGCAACGCCAAAGCCATATATGTCTGCTATTTCTGAACAAAGGGGATCCCAGAGAAGCTTTTACAACCATTTGTGCCATAATTGCACAAGCTGTTGGTAAATAATTTCAGTGAGAAACCTAAAATTGTGAAAAAGTGAACGATTTATTTTTATTTGATCTTATTTGGTGGTGAAGTGGTGGCATGAAATATACCAAGATGGGCCTAGATCAATACTTGGGGTTGTCTACTACACTACACTAAAACTAAAATTAACCCTAGAAGCTCCCTACATGCTCCCTAATTAACCCCTCCACTGCTGGGCATAATACACGTGTGATGCACAGTGGCATTTAGCTGCCTTCTAATTACCAAAAAGCAATACCAAAGCCATATATGTCTGCTATTTCTGAACAAAGGGGATCCCAGAGAAGCTTTTACAACCGTTTGTGCCATAATTGCACAAGTTGTTTGCAAATAATTTCAGTGAGAAACCTAAAATTTGTGAAAAAGTGAACAATTATTTTTATTTGATCTCATTTGGCTGTGAAATGGTGGCATGAAATATACCAAAATGGGCCTAGATCAATACTTTGGAATGTCTTCTAAAAAAAAAATATATATACATGTCAAGGGATATTGAGGGATTCTTGAAAGATATCAGTGTTCCAATGTGGTTTGGAAATAGCAAAGTGCTACTTGTATTTATTGCCCTATAAAAAGCAAAGAGCATGTAAACATTGAGTATTTCTAAACTCAGGACAAAATTTAGAAACTATTTAGTATGGGTGTTTTTTGGTGGTTGTAGATGTGTAACAGATTTTGGGGGGTCAAAGTTAGAAAAAGTGTGTTTTTTTCCATTTTTTCCTCATATTTTATATATTTTTTTTATAGTAAATTATAAGATATGATGTAAATAATGGTATCTTTAAAAAGTCCATTTAATGGCGAGAAAAATGGTATATAATATGTGTGGGTACAGTAAATGAGTAAGAGGAAAATTACAGCTAAACACAAACATTGCAAAAATGTAAAAATAGCCTTGGTCCCAAACGGACAGAAAATGGAAAAGTGCTGTGGTCATTAAGGGGTTAAAGCCACCACAGCCCTGCTGAAGAGACTAACTTGGAGTACAGCTATACCCCATAGTGATAGAAGATCAGAGCAATCCTGCCCTGGCTTCAAAACAAAAAAATCTTGATAGAAGAAGTTCTTTATAATACACCTAATTACTTCACCTCTTCCTTGTACTAGAGGCAAAGAAAACTGGGGTTTGTGAGAAGGGAAGTGATACTTAACAGCTTTGCTGTGGTGCTCTTTGCCTCCTTCTGCTGGCCAGGAGTAAGATTCCCAACAGTAATTGATGATCCCGTGGACATAGAAAGAAATTATTATTTTTTATGATTTTATTTTAGTAAAATAGTTTTTTTGGTGCATTTCTAAAATCATGACAACATAATGAATCTTATTCTTTATTTAGCTACACTAGTTTTGTAGAAATGGTTAAGAAAACTGTATTTTTCAGTATTAGATTCCTATTTATTATTATTTTATATACCGATATAGGGTATCACTAGAAAGGCTTGCGTGTTAAAACACAGTGAAAAATATGTATGTGTGCATTTAACAAGCGAGCAGACCATTAAGGTGAAACCAGTGGTGAGCAAAAATGACAAAATTGCTTGTGTCATTTAAGCATGGAAACTGGGAGAAACCTTGGTCCATAAGGGGCTAATTAAACTCTTAAAATTGTGGATCTTCCTATTCTCACAGTTGAAAATGCACACTGCAGACTTTTCGAGGCTAACCCTGCTGATATATCTCTTTCTCTAACTGGATTTAGTAAGTACTACTAAACAACCATGCACTTTATAACTAGTGACCATGGGTAGCCTTGTCAGTTGCAGCCTGGACTGGATCCTCCAAATAAGGCGAATAGTATGTGGAATTTAGCTATTGAAAAGCAATTTTAAAAAATAAAGTGTTAAAAGGACATAAAACCCAGCCAAAAATATTCATGATTCAGATAGAACATGCACTTTTAAACAACTTTCCAATTTACATTTGTTATCAGATTTTCTTTGTTTTCTTGTTATCCTTTGTTGAAAAGCAGGGATGTAAGCTCAGGAGCGTGCATGTGTCTGCAGCACTATATGACAGCAGTTTTGCAACAATGTTATACATTAATAAAAAGAGAGAAGTGCTCAATCTGGGAATGAACAATAGCATAATAGCTTGTTCTATGGCTAGTTACCACCCAAGAAGCAGCCTCTTTTTGCTAAACATGTGCCTTTCACAGAGAAGAACTTTCCTGAAGCATATCAGTCTGATCCTGACTTCACAGTACAGTCCAGCCCCAAAATACCAGGAAATCCCTCTCTGAACGAGAGAAACAGCAAAACCCCAGACGTACATTTCGGCCTATTGTGGACCTCGTCAGTGAGGTGCAGCCATATCCCTCTAGGCACACTGAGCAACGGGTCCACGTCTGTATTCCCGCATCACACTTACCTCCCTAAGTGTCATAATTTGCATTAATAAAAAGAGAGAAGGTCTCAACCTGGGAATGAACAATAGCATAATTGCTTGTTCTATGGCTAGTTACCACCCAAGAAGCAGCCTCTTGGGCTGAAACGTACGTCTGGGGTTTTGCTGTTTCTCTCCTTCAGAGAGGGATTGCCTGGTATTTTGGGGCTGGACTGTGCTGTAAAGTCAGGATCAGACTGATATGCTTCTGGAAAGTTCTTCTCTGTGAAAGGCACATGTTGAGCAAAAAAGGGGCTGCTTCTTGGGTGGTAACTAGCCATAGAACAAGCTATTATGCTATTGTTCGTTCCCAGTTTGAGCGCTTCTCTCTTTTTATTTATGCAAATTATGACACTTAGGGAAGTCTCCCTAAGTGTGATGCAGGAATCCAGACGTGGACCCATTGCTCAGTGTGCCTAGAGGGATATGGCTGCACCTCACTGACAAGGCCCACAATAGGCCAAAACGTATGTCTGGGGTTTTGTTGTTTCTCTCGTTCAGAGAGGGATTGCCTGGTATTTCGGGGCTGTACTGTACTGTGAAGTCAGGATCCGACTGATATGCTTCAGGAAAGTTCTTCTCTGTGAAAGGCACACGTTGAGCAAAAAGAGGCTTCTTCTTGGGTGGTAACTAGCTATAGAACAAGCTTTTATGCTATTGTTCGTTCCCAGATTGAGTGCTTCTCTCTTTTTATTTCTATAAAAGATTAGTAGTTGAGTTTGTATATAAAAAAAAAAAAACAACTTTCTTATGCTCTCTTAATTTCTGTAGAAAAATCTCATTTTATAAAAGGGAGGTGCTGAGGGACCAAGAGCAGGTCCTTGAGCGGTCAAATATGCTTTGCATTGAGATTTCCACCATGGAATGGTAAGACCACGTGCTTTGAATGATGTTAGAAGACAGTACTAGGGGCATTAAGAGCTGGCTCAAAAGGATATATTCAAGTCTTGAGTAGGAGACGTGAACTGTTGAAAAAAATATGTAATCTCTCTTCCCCCAGTGTAGGCCTCACCAACCATCCACCAAATTATGATCTAAAAGAAAATCACAGAGGATTTGCCTGGAATTAAATCTAGACACTATGGTTCTTTTTGATCTTTCTAATCTATCATATAAAGTGAGATTAAAATCTACGGCCATAATGACTCTATATCTACTCCATAGGGTTAATATCTCTCATAATTTAAAAATTGATGATTGTTAGGTGCATAAGCATTTAATAAAATTATTGGTAAACCATGGAAATGGCCTCCGAGTATTAAAACCTTCCCTCTCTTTTATTACTTTCTCTTCCCTAAAATTCAAGGAGGAGTGTAATAAAATCAACACCCCACATTTCTTTTTTCCACTTACAGCATGACGTTGAGTGGGGAAAGTTACGTTCTAATATTTAGGTGTTTGTTGGCAAGTAAAATGTGTCTCCTGGAGCACAGCAATATGTGCTTTACGCATATTCGCCTAGATTACGAGTTTTTGTCGGTAAGGCTGTGCGGGGCTAACAAGCCTTTTTTTCTTACCACTCACTTAAGCCAACGCTAGTATTACGAGTTTTCTTCAAGCCGGTGTTAGCCTCAGAAAAGTGAGCGTTGAGCAAAATTTAGCTCCACATCTCACTGTAATACCAGCGTTGCTTACGGTAGCGGTAAGCTGGAAAAACGTGCTCGTGCACGATTTCCCCATAGGAAACAATGGGGCTGAGCTGGCTGAAAAAAAAACTAACACCTGCAAAAAAGCAGCGTTCAGCTCCTAACGCAGCCCCATTGTTTCCTATGGGGAAATTAATTTTATGTCTGCACCTAACACCCTAACATGAACCCTGAGTCTAAACACCCCTAATCTTACACTTATTAACCCCTAATCTATCGCTGACACCTACATTATATTATTAACCCCTAATCTGCCGCTCCGGACACCGCCGCCACCTACATTATACTTATGAATCCCTAATCTGCTGCCCCCAACATCGTCAACACCTACATTATAGTTATTAACCCCTAATCTGCCCCCCAACGTCGCCGCAACTATATTAAATTTATTAACCCCTAATCTGCCGCCGCCGCCAACGTCGCCGCCACTATAATAAATTTATTAACCCCTAAACCTAAGTCTAACCCTAACACCCCCTAACTTAAATATAATTTAAATACATCTAAATAAATTTACTACAATTAAATAAATTAATCCTATTTAAAACTAAATACTTACCGATAAAATAAACCCTAAGATAGCTACAATATAATTAATAATTACATTGTAGCCATCTTAGGGTTTATTTTTATTTTACAGGCAACTTTGTATTTATTTTAACTAGATACAATAGTTATTAACTATTTAATAACTACCTAGCTAAAATAAGTACAAAAGTACCTGTAAAATAAACCCTAACCTAAGTTACAATTACACCTAACACTACACTATAATTAAACTAATTACTACCTACAATTAATTACAATTAAATTAAATAAACTAAATTACGAAAAAAACAAAATAATAATAATAAAATTGCCTACCCTATACTAAATTACAAATAGCCCTTAAAAAGGGCCTTTTGCGGGGCATTGCCCCAAAGTAATCAGCTCTTTCACCTGTAAAAAAAAAATACAATACCCCCCCAACATTAAAACCCACCACCCACACACCCAACCCTGGCTGGGTGAAGACGTCTCAAGGTAGGGTGATCTTCAAGGGGGTAGTGTTAGGTTTTTTTAAGGGGGGATTGGGTATGTTTTAGAGTAGGGTTGGGTGTGTGGGTGGTGGGTTTTAATGTTGGGGGGTATTGTTTTTTTTTTACAGGTGAAAGAACTGATTACTTTGGGGCAATGCCCGCAAAAGGCCCTTTTAAGGGCTATTTGTAATTTAGTATAGGGTAGGGGATTTTATTATTTTGGGGGGGCTTTTTTTATTTTATTAGGGGGATTAGATTAGGTGTAATTAGTTTAAAATTCTTGTAATTCTTTTTTTATTTTCTGTAATTTAGTGTTTGTTTTCGTAATTTAGTTTATTTAATTTAATTGTAATTAATTGTAGGTAGTTTAGGTAATTAGTTTAATTATAGTGTAGTGTTAGGTGTTTATTTTACAGGTACTTTTGTACTTATTTTAGCTAGGTAGTTATTAAGATTAGGGGTTAAACATTTTAGTTAAATGTTTGCGATGCGGGAGGGCCTCGGTTTAGGGGTTAATAGGTAGTTTATGGGTATTAGTGTACTTTTTAGCACTTTAGTTAAGAGTTTTATGTTACGGCGTTAGCCCATAAAACTCTTAACTACTGACTTTTAAATGCGGTAGGAGTCTTGCCAGGAGAGGGTCTACCGCTCACTTTTTCAGGCGATCGTAATACCGGCATTAGGAAAATCCCATTAAAAAGATAGGATATACGCAAATGACGTAAGGGGATTTGCGGTAAGCTAAAATCGCGGAAAAAAAGTGAGCAGTAGACTCTCTCCTGCCTGACTCGTAATACCAGCGGGCGTTAAAAAGCAGCGTTGGGACCCCTCAACGCTGCTTTTTAAGGCTAACGCAAGACTCGTAATCTAGCCGTATATGTTCTGTTATAGCTTTTCTCCTCTTTACATTGGAATATAAACCTCTCACATTGTGAGTCGGAAGCTTAAAGGGACATGAATTTTTTTTCTTTCATGATTTAGAAAGAGCATACAATTATAAACAACTTTCTAATTTACTTCTATTATCTAATTTGCTTCATTCTCTTGATATTCTTTGCTGAAAAGCATATCTAGATATGCTTAGTAGCTGCTGATTGGTAGCTGCACATAGATGCCTCCTGTGATTGGTTCACCGTGTGCATTGCTATTTCTTTATTAAAGTATATCTAAATAAGGAAGGAAATTAGGTAATAGAAGTAAATTGGAATGTTGTTTAAAATTGTATTCTCTACCTTAATCATGAGAGAAAATGTTTGGGTATAGTGTCCCTTTAACAGACAGAACTACTTAGTTTTAAATAAAGCAGAACAAGAAATCACTTCACTTATTATAATTACAACCCATCGCCTTAAATTCCAAGTTAGAATTTTGAATAACTTTGTAAACACTCAAAGAAAAAAAGAAAAAAACAAGGATACCAAAGAAAAAAACAAGGATACCAAAGAAAAAAAAGAAAAGAAACATTAAAAATGAATACAATGAACGCATAAAACATTTAACATTTGTAAACAATTAAATGTCTTTTACTGAATTGAACACAATTGTAAACACACCTAGAACAATAAATGTACTTATTGTCAAAGCCGTGGAAACACTAGATTTAAAAAGTGTAAACTTTTTTTTTCCCTTCCACTCCCCCTCTTTCTTCCCTCTATTTCTCTAACATTCACCATTCTAGTAACAATTGGATTAGAGAAACTATTCTCTTGTAATAATGGTTTGATTACGTGTAAACGTATTGGGGCCTATCTATCAAGCTCCGAAGACCGCTGCTCCATAACCTGTCCGCCTGCTCTGAGCAGGCGGACAGACATCGCCGGAATTCAACCCAATCGAGTACGATCGGGTTGATTGACACCCCCCTGCTGGCGGCCGATTGGCCGCGAGTCCGCAGGGGGCGGCGTTGCACCAGCAGCTCTTGTGAGCTGCTGGTGCAATGCTGAATACGGAGAGCGTATTGCTCTCCGTATTCAGCAAGGTCTGGCGGACCTGATCCGCTCTGTCGGATCAAGTCCGCCAGACTTTGATAAATATAGGCCATTGGCTTCAAGTGTTGAGTCTTAGTTTAGTACTCAGCAAAACCTTATATCGCAATATTTACATTAAAACCAACAGTATCTGGAAAAATGGTGGACACAAAAATAATCTGTATCACATAGTTCCCATGAAACAGTTATATCCTGATAATGTTATGAATTTAACTTTCTGTCCCATTTAGAATTGGTAGCTCTTATAGGAATGGAACCTTTAGGTTTGCCTACTTGTGTTCAAGAGGGTAAGAAAGATTGCTGTGGTAATGGTTTTTCCAGTTCTTCTGCAGGAATCTGCAACTTCTTTAAAAGTTCCATTCCCAACTGTTATATATATATATATATATATATATATATATATATATATATATATATATATGAAGGTCTTGTTGTTTAGAAAGGACAGTCTAAATTAGAAATTCCAGTGATATTTAACATTAGTTTTAATTAATGCAGAGATTATTGGTTTAATTTCAATCAGTTTCTTTAAAGGGACAGTCTACTCCACAATTGTTATTGTTTAAAAATATAGATAATCCCTTTATTACCCATTCCCCTGTTTTGCATAACCAACATAGTTAGATTATCTTGTATCTAAGCCTTTGCAGGCTGCCCCCTTATTTCAGTTCTTTTGATAGACTTGCATTTAGTCAATCAGTGCCCTCTCATTTGTAACTTTACAGGTTTGGTCACAATGTTATCTGCAGAGCACACATGAACTAACACCCTCTAGCTGTTGAAAATTTCCATATGCATTGAAATAAGGGGCGGCCTTCAAGGGCTTATAAATTAGTATATGAGCCTACCTAGGTTTAGCTTTCAACAAAGAATACCACGAGAACAAAGCAAACTTGATGATAAACAGCTATTTCTTTCATGTAATTAACAAGAGTCCATGAGCTAGTGACGTATGGGATATACATTCCTACCAGGAGGGGCAAAGTTTCCCAAACCTTAAAATGCCTATAAATACACCCCTCACCACACCCACAAATCAGTTTTACAAACTTTGCCTCCAAGGGAGGTGGTGAAGTAAGTTTGTGCTAGATTCTACGTTGATATGCGCTCCGCAGCAAGTTGGAGCCCGGTTTTCCTCTCAGCGTGCAGTGAATGTCAGAGGGATGTGAGGAGAGTATTGCCTATTGAATGCAGTGATCTCCTTCTACGGGGTCTATTTCATAGGTTCTCTGTTATCGGTCGTAGAGATTCATCTCTTACCTCCCTTTTTCAGATCGACGATATACTCTTATATTTACCATTTCCTCTACTGATTCTCGTTTCAGTACTGGTTTGGCTTTCTACAAACATGTAGATGAGTGTCCTGGGGTAAGTAAGTCTTATTTTCTGTGACACTCTAAGCTATGGTTGGGCACTTTATTTATAAAGTTCTAAATATATGTATTCAAACATTTATTTGCCTTGACTCAGAATGTTCAACTTTCCTTATTTCCAGACAGTCAGTTTCATATTTGGGATTATGCTTTAATTATCATATTTTTCTTACCTCAAAAATTTGACTTTTTTCCCTGTGGGCTGTTAGGCTCGCGGGGGCTGAAAATGCTTCATTTTATTGCGTCATTCTTGGCGCGGACTTTTTTGGCGCAAAAATTCATTTCCGTTTCCGGCGTCATACGTGTCGCCGGAAGTTGCGTCATTTTTTTGACGTTATTTTGCGCCAAAAATGTCGGCGTTCCGGATGTGGCGTCATTTTTGGCGCCAAAAGCATTTAGGCGCCAAATAATGTGGGCGTCTTATTTGGCGCCAAAGAATATGGGCGTCGCTTTTGTCTCCACATTATTTCAGTCTCATTTTTTATTTGCTTCTGGTTGCTAGAAGCTTGATGTTTGGCATTTTTTTCCCATTCCTGAAACTGTCTTATAAGGAATTTGATCTATTTTGCTTTATATGTTGTTTTTTCTCTTACATATTGCAAGATGTCTCATGTTGCATCTGAGCCAGAAGATACTACAGGAAAACCTCTGCCTGCTGGATCTACCAAAGCTAAGTGTATCTGCTGTAAACTTTTGGTAGCTATTCCTCCAGCTGTTGTTTGTATTAAATGTCATGACAAACTTGTTAATGCAGATAATATTTCCTTTAGTGATGTACCATTGCCTGTTGCAGTTCCCTCAACATCTAAGGTGCAGAATGTTCCTGATAACATAAGAGATTTTGTTTCTGAATCCATAAAGAAGGCTTTGTCTGTTATTTCTCCTTCTAGTAAACGTAAAAAGTCTTTTAAATCTTCTCTCTCTACAGATGAATTTTTAAATGAACACCATCATTCTGATTCTTTGGACTCTTCTGGTTCAGAGGATTCTGTCTCAGAGATTGATGCTGATAAATCTTCATATTTATTTAAGATGGAATTTATTCGCTCTTTACTTAAAGAAGTACTAATTGCTTTAGAAATAGAGGATTCTAGTCCTCTTGATACTAATTCTATACGTTTGGATAAGGTTTTTAAAGCTCCTGCGGTTATTCCAGAAGTCTTTCCTGTTCCTAATGCTATTTCTGCAGTAATTGCTAAGGAATGGGATAGATTGGGTAATTCATTTACTCCTTCTAAACGTTTTAAGCAATTATATCCTGTTCCGCCTGACAGATTAGAATTTTGGGACAAAATCCCTACAGTTGATGGGGCTATTTCTACCCTTGCTAAACGTACTACCATTCCTACATCAGATGGTACCTCGTTTAAGGATCCTTTAGATAGAAAAATTGAATCTTTTCTAAGAAAAGCTTATCTATGTTCAGGTAATCTTCTTAGACCTGCTATATCATTGGCTGATGTTGCTGCAGCTTCAACTTTTTGGTTGGAAACTCTAGCGCAACAAGTAACAAATCGTGATTCTCATGATATTATTATTCTTCTCCAGCATGCTAATAATTTCATCTGTGATGCCATTTTTGATATTATTAGAGTTGACGTTAGATTTATGTCTCTGGCTATCTTAGCCAGAAGAGCTTTATGGCTTAAGACTTGGAATGCTGATATGGCTTCTAAATCAACTCTACTTTCCATTTCTTTCCAGGGAAACAAATTATTTGGTTCTCAGTTGGATTCTATTATTTCAACTGTTACTGGTGGGAAAGGAACTTTTTTACCACAGGATAAAAAGTCTAAAGGTAAAAACAGGGCTAACAATCGTTTTCGTTCCTTTCGTTTCAACAAAGAACAAAAGCCTGATCCTTCGTCCTCAGGAGCAGTTTCAGTTTGGAAACCATCCCCAGTCTGGAATAAATCCAAGCCTGCTAGAAAGGCAAAGCCTGCTTCTAAGTTCACATGAAGGTACGGCCCTCATTCCAGTTCAGCTGGTAGGGGGCAGGTTACGTTTTTTCAAAGAAATTTGGATCAGTTCTGTTCACAATCTTTGGATTCAGAACATTGTTTCAGAAGGGTACAGAATTGGTTTCAAGATGAGACCTCCTGCAAAGAGATTTTTTCTTTCCCATGTCCCAGTAAATCCAGTGAAAGCTCAAGCATTTCTGAATTGTGTTTCAGATCTAGAGTTGGCTGGAGTAATTATGCCAGTTCCAGTTCCGGAACAGGGGATGGGGTTTTATTCAAATCTCTTCATTGTACCAAAGAAGGAGAGTTCCTTCAGACCAGTTCTGGATCTAAAATTATTGAATCGTTATGTAAGGATACCAACGTTCAAGATGGTAACTGTAAGGACTATATTGCCTTTTGTTCAGCAAGGGAATTATATGTCCACAATAGATTTACAGGATGCATATCTGCATATTCCGATTCATCCAGATCATTATCAGTTCCTGAGATTCTCTTTTCTAGACAAGCATTACCAATTTGTGGCTCTACCGTTTGGCCTTGCTACAGCTCCAAGAATTTTCACAAAGATTCTCGGTGCCCTTCTGTCTGTAATCAGAGAACAGGGTATTGTGGTATTTCCTTATTTGGACGATATCTTGGTACTTGCTCCGTCTTTACATTTAGCAGAGTCTCATACGAATCGACTTGTGTTGTTTCTTCAAGATCATGGTTGGAGGATCAATTTACCAAAAAGTTCTTTGATTCCTCAAACAAGGGTAACCTTTCTGGGTTTCCAGATAGATTCAGTGTCCATGACTTTGTCTTTAACAGACAAGAGACGTCTAAAATTGATTACAGCCTGTCGAAACCTTCAGTCTCAATCATTCCCTTCGGTAGCCTTATGCATGGAAATTCTAGGTCTTATGACTGCTGCATCGGACGCGATCCCCTTTGCTCGTTTTCACATGCGACCTCTTCAGCTCTGTATGCTGAACCAATGGTGCAGGGATTACACGAAGATATATCAATTAATATCTTTAAAACCGATTGTTCGGCACTCTCTGACGTGGTGGACAGATCACCATCGTTTAATTCAGGGGGCTTCTTTTGTTCTTCCGACCTGGACTGTAATTTCAACAGATGCAAGTCTCACAGGTTGGGGAGCTGTGTGGGGATCTCTGACGGCACAAGGAGTTTGGGAATCTCAGGAGGTGAGATTACCGATCAATATCTTGGAACTCCGTGCAGTTTTCAGAGCTCTTCAGTTTTGGCCTCTTCTGAAGAGAGAATCGTTCATTTGTTTTCAGACAGACAATGTCACAACTGTGGCATACATCAATCATCAAGGAGGGACTCACAGTCCTCTGGCTATGAAAGAAGTATCTCGAATTTTGGTTTGGGCGGAATCCAGCTCCTGTCTAATCTCTGCGGTTCATATCCCAGGTGTAGACAATTGGGAAGCGGATTATCTCAGTCGCCAAACGTTGCATCCGGGCGAATGGTCTCTTCACCCAGAGGTATTTCTTCAGATTGTTCAAATGTGGGGGCTCCCAGAGATAGATCTGATGGCCTCTCATCTAAACAAGAAACTTCCCAGGTATCTGTCCAGATCCCGGGATCCTCAGGCGGAGGCAGTGGATGCATTATCACTTCCTTGGAAGTATCATCCTGCCTATATCTTTCCGCCTCTAGTTCTTCTTCCAAGAGTAATCTCCAAGATTCTGAGGGAATGCTCGTTTGTTCTGCTAATAGCTCCGGCATGGCCTCACAGGTTTTGGTATGCGGATCTTGTCCGGATGGCATCTTGCCAACCATGGACTCTTCCGTTAAGACCAGACCTTCTGTATCAAGGTCCTTTTTTCCATCCGGATCTGAAATCCTTAAATTTAAAGGTATGGAGATTGAACGCTTGATTCTTGGTCATAGAGGTTTCTCTGACTCCGTGATTAATACTATGTTACAGGCTCGTAAATCTGTATCTCGAGAGATATATTATAGAGTCTGGAAGACTTATATTTCTTGGTGTCTTTCTCATCATTTTTCTTGGCATTCTTTTAGAATACCGAGAATTTTACAGTTTCTTCAGGATGGTTTAGATAAGGGTTTGTCCGCGAGTTCTTTGAAAGGACAAATCTCCGCTCTTTCTGTTCTTTTTCACAGAAAGATTGCTATTCTTCCTGATATTCATTGTTTTGTACAAGCTTTGGTTCGTATAAAACCTGTCATTAAGTCAATTTCTCCTCCATGGAGTTTGAATTTGGTTTTGGGAGCTCTTCAAGCTCCTCCGTTTGAACCTATGCATTCATTGGACATTAAATTACTTTCTTGGAAAGTTTTGTTCCTTTTGGCCATCTCTTCTGCTAGAAGAGTTTCTGAATTATCTGCTCTTTCGTGTGAGTCTCCTTTTCTGATTTTTCATCAGGATAAGGCGGTGTTGCGAACTTCTTTTGAATTTTTACCTAAAGTTGTGAATTCCAACAACATTAGTAGAGAAATTGTGGTTCCTTCATTATGTCCTAATCCTAAGAATTCTAAGGAGAAATCATTGCATTCTTTGGATGTTGTTAGAGCTTTGAAATATTATGTTGAAGCTACGAAATCTTTCCGTAAGACTTCTAGTCTATTTGTTATCTTTTCCGGTTCTAGGAAAGGCCAGAAAGCTTCTGCCATTTCTTTGGCATCTTGGTTGAAATCTTTAATTCATCTTGCCTATGTTGAGTCGGGTAAAATTCCGCCTCAAAGAATTACAGCTCATTCTACTAGGTCAGTTTCTACTTCCTGGGCGTTTAGGAATGAAGCTTCGGTTGACCAGATCTGCAAAGCAGCAACTTGGTCCTCTTTGCATACTTTTACTAAATTCTACCATTTTGATGTATTTTCTTCTTCTGAAGCAGTTTTTGGTAGAAAAGTTCTTCAGGCAGCGGTTTCAGTTTGAATCTTCTGCTTATGTTTTTTGTTAAACTTTATTTTGGGTGTGGATTATTTTCAGCAGGAATTGGCTGTCTTTATTTTATCCCTCCCTCTCTAGTGACTCTTGTGTGGAAAGATCCACATCTTGGGTAGTCATTATCCCATACGTCACTAGCTCATGGACTCTTGTTAATTACATGAAAGAAAACATAATTTATGTAAGAACTTACCTGATAAATTCATTTCTTTCATATTAACAAGAGTCCATGAGGCCCACCCTTTTTTGTGGTGGTTATGATTTTTTTGTATAAAGCACAATTATTCCAATTCCTTATTTTATATGCTTCGCACTTTTTTTCTTATCACCCCACTTCTTGGCTATTCGTTAAACTGATTTGTGGGTGTGGTGAGGGGTGTATTTATAGGCATTTTAAGGTTTGGGAAACTTTGCCCCTCCTGGTAGGAATGTATATCCCATACGTCACTAGCTCATGGACTCTTGTTAATATGAAAGAAATGAATTTATCAGGTAAGTTCTTACATAAATTATGTTATTACAAGTTATGGCGTAATGGCTGTTCGGAAATAGCATGTGCTTTATTTTCATTGCGCACTTTTCATAATGTCGGGATTACAAGTCTGAAAAGAACCTTGTTACGCATCGTGGTAATACGAGTACCGTATTTATTTCCAAAGCGTAATCACGGACGCGTAATGGATTCTCCCATAGAGATCAATGCAAACTAAAGAATAGACTATGTTTTCTTCTAACACACAATATCGCGAGAACTACACACTGCTCTGTCATATTACGCATACAACATCATGGACATGAACACAAATCAGATCAAATGTACAAACAACAATCGCTCACACAACATACGCATTCAACATTCACAATCCTTTACAACTAATACTACATAACATTTACACTAAACGAGAAATCGGAAAATAAGTTGCGATCTGCATCACAGAACAAAACAACATGAAAAAAGAATTGCACACTGATACACAAACAAAACATTTGCATTGCCGATTAGAAAACATTATTAAAAAATAAACATTTACAACACTTAACAAATACGATACAAACAGAATCAAAACAGAAATCAGCATTTAGATTTTGGGATACTAAATTAGGAGAATGTTATGCAAAACGATCACTATGACATCATCACATTATACACATTCCACAAATACATATGTGCATTTATAAACTCCATATGAGCATGCACAAATTAAAACAACTACTCCACATTGCACACATACAAATCATCACTAAAGCACACCTGGACCTTGTTTACTTTGCAAACCAGTACATCATTAACCATTTACATAAGGTATATAAGTAGGCTAGAAACATGGCTTCCATGACTGTATTGCTTTTTCGAGATAGGTGCAGGTCTAGGCGTTGGAGGTTTCTGAGAGTTAGCAAGTTAGTTAGTGAGAGACATTGAGAGTTAGTGAGTGAGAGTTAGTTAGTGAGAGTGAGAGTTAGTGAGTGAGAGTTAGTGAGTGAGTGAGTGAGTGAGAGTTAGTGAGAGTTAGTGAGTGAGTGAGAGTTAGTTAGTGAGAGAGAGAGTTAGTGAGAGTTTGTCTGGGTGAGTGTGCGAGTGCTTTTTTTTTTGTACATTACATAAACACATTTACGCGCAACCACATTCAATACATACATACCCATATCAGTAGCACTACATACACACACATACACTACATACCCCATTCCCTTTAATCCGATACCCATCCCATATTTAGAATTTGTTTGGTTTACAACAAATTATTGTTTACATACCCTCATTTAATCCTTTTTTAATATGTTTGTCTGTTAATTAATACCCCTTACCCTATTTTTTTAATACAATTTTTTCTTTTAGTTCATTATTTTGACCCCCTTTCATTTGGGCACTTTCACATTTTGAACGAGTATGGTGGGAAGGAGGGCTAGGGGAGAGCCGAGGCAGAAGATCAGCGTGGAGCTCTTAGAGCTTATTATGCAGCAGATTAGGGAGCAGGTTATGCAGGAGAGAGGGACAGGGATGAGGAGAGGAAGGGGGAGAGGAACTAGAGAGGAAAGGGGAGAGGAAGATGAACAAGTGGCTGGGCCCAGTGGTGTAGGGCAGGAGTGCAGAGAGGGTGCATTGCAGTCCAGACAACAGAGGCTCACATCACAGGAAAATCCCAGGCAGAGGGAGGAGAGGTATACCACGGAGGAGAAGGAGGTCCTTATAGCAGCCTATATGGAGAGGGCTAGGAGTCTGCAGGCACTGAAGGCACCCCTTCAGAGAAGAAAAAGTTGTGGCTGGAGATCCGGGATGCCATCAACGCAGTGTGGTAGTTTAGGAGGGATGTCAAATCAATACAGCACCGCTACCGGGACTGCAAAAGTGAACTCAAGAAGAAGATGTCAAGGGAGAATGCATACTATTCAGGGACCGGTGGCAGGCCGGAACAGACATTTGTATACAGCCGCTGGGAGGACATGCTGCGTCCAAACATCTCCGAGGTGGCCGTAGTCGGGATCGAAGGAGGAATTGATACCGGGAACCTGCCCCTCTCATCTGCTGGTAAGCTCATTTAATAATCTCTTTAAATCCACCTCATAACCCATTCACATGCAAAATAAATTAGGGATATGACTAACACATTTATGCTTTTTTCAAGATTAATACGGAAACGCATTCAAAATTACCTTGAGAAAGTTGGATTTGAAGAAAAGCCATCACATTTAGTATTTAGTCTACAGATTAGGTGTGCATTTAAACATATTTAAGACGCACGCAAAAATACATTCATATTGACCATCTAGATATCCAAAAGACGGGTTTGCAAATACTAAATCGTATTGATTGCTTTTGGTTAAAATTGAATTATGAAGGCAGCCTCATTAATACACTTTAAAATATAAAACATTTACATCTTTATTTGGAACTGTGCTAATATCTATAGTTCTTTCATTTTCAAATATACAGAGTCTGAAGCCGAGGAGGAGGAAACACAGCACGAACAGGCTCCTCCTTCACTCAGGCATGAGAGTGGTGCAGAAGGTGACATGCCACCTTTGGGAGAAATAGAAGATATCCCTGCACCTTCCCCCCTGAAGAAGCCCCCAATGCAGAAGAGATCCCTGCAGAAGCCCCCCGTGCAGCAACAGCCCCTTGTGCATTAGTCTGCCATGCACCAGCAGCCTGCTGTGCAGCAGCTCCTCCTGAGGAGAATATCCCCCAGAGATACCAAAGGTGGAGCTGATGAGGGCCTTCCTGATAGAAATGCAGAGCTCCCGGAGCGATAGGCACACAGAAAGTTCATGAGAAACGCAATGAACCGCCTGCTCGAAGGACAAAATAAGATCTTGCAGGTCCTCATCTCGTGGACCCTCAGCTCCTGGACCTTCTGCTCCTGGGCCTCCCCCATCTCCTCCTCTGCTTGGTGAATCCCTGACCACTCATAATACTCCTCCTCTCCTTCTTCCCCAACCATCTCCAAGGAGGACTCGTCGGTGGGGACATTTGCCCTCCCCAGAGCCTATGTCTCGTAGGAAGACGGGAAGGAGGAAGAAGTAATTATGTATATATATATTTTTAGTTATTTAATGTGTAAAGGATAGGTATGGGATGATGTTGTCTTCTTACACTTGTGGAGCACACTCTGTATTATATAGGCTTTTATAGGACCGGCTCCATGGAAGCAGATTGTTTGCAGAGTGTGTTTTACAAGTGTTTTGAGACAACATCATCACATGCTGTCCTTGTTGATTAGATTGATTGGTTTTTGTGATGTCCAAACTGTTCTCCTAATACAAAACAATGACAATTACGATTATACATGATGGCATATCACTGTGTTGATGCCAACAACACATCTTAAAGGGACAGTCAACACTTGAATTATTGTTGGTTAAAAAGAAATATAATCCCTTTATTACCCATTGTCCAATTTGGAATAAACAACAGTGTAATAGAAATACACATTTTTACCTCTGTGATTACCTTGTATCTATGCCTCAGCAAACTGACCCCTTATTTCAGTTCTTTTGACAGACCTGCATTTTAGACAATCAGTGCTCACTCCAGGGTAACTATACGTGCATGAGCTCAATGTTTTCTATATGAAACACATTAACTAATGCCCTCTAGTGGTCAAAATGCATTCAGATTAGAGGCAGTCTTCAAGGTCTAATAAATTAGCATATGAACCTCCTAGGTTTAGCTTTCAACTAAGAACACCAAGAGTACAAAGCAAAATTTGTGATACAAGTACATTTGAAAGTTGTTTAAAATTACATTTCTGATTTAAATCATGAATCTTTTGTTTGACATGACTGTCCCTTTAAGCAAGAACATATGCTAACATATACTAATCCTTAGGGCATGTTGGTATATATACACATACTTGTTAAAACAAGCAAATATTTGAATTTTATAATAAGCCTGTATGCCATATTTCTCTCGATGTGTTAAATAAAGTGTATATTTTTCAAGCTAAATTCAAGTGTTTTATTTAGGAAATCTATTTCATTTTAAAGGTGCATCAAAGCAGAAAATTCGCTTACATGATTTTGACAGAGCATAACATTTTAAACAGCATTCACGTTTACTCGCATTGCAAACCGGGTTAAAATTGTATGTTCAACATAACTAATGACAGATACATTTAGGATTTCATGTCCCTTTAAGAGTTACATTTGAAATACATGCTCAATTTACTATATTTAGAGAATAACAATGTGGAATCTGTACATGACACGATATTGAGCATTTACATTAAGAAGAAATATCAGGACATAACATCTAGAATAAGTATGCATCTCATATAAATTTATCATATGATAAAGGTGAATGCATATTGAGAAATTAATTCAAATACAAATGCGCATGTTTAGAAATTTTCAATGTAGAAAATTAAACATAACACATTAATTATTTGTTAATGTGCAAATATTGTTGACAAACATATTAAACAAGATTGAGTATATTCATCACTGAACATTCATGGATTAACACTTGCCTCAAAATATATTCAAGATCAATAACACATTGCCTTCATTTGTTTCTTCCACAAGATGGCTGTCAATAGATATCAATAGATATTTATTTTCTCTTTATCATCTATGTTTCAACAATGTACATGATTGACACAATACATAATCCCAGAAAATCATGGTTTAAACTTGTGTTCTCATTCGCAAACGTGGCAAATCCAATATTGTGGGACAACGTAATCCAATCAAACGACTGATTTAACACCTTTGCATGTGACGTCTTAAGCAACATGGCGCATCCCATATCGTGGAACAACGGAATCCAATCAAATGACAGATTTTACAACTTCGCATGTGACGTCTTACGCAACATGGCACATCCCATATTGCGGAACAATGGAATCCAATCAAATGACAGATTTTACAACTTTGAAACTGATCACAAGCTATATCAACACACACCGAACCGATATTTCACAGTGTGCAACAAACACATAAAGCAATATGTAACATGTGTGATGGATAATGGATTCTCATTAAATGTACAATAACATAGGAATCTAATAACCATTCTCTTTAAACACAAGTTCATATGTTGAGCGGTGTGCTCAAAATCCCCACAGTCGGATTTCAACAAATCTCTGACAGGCTGCACTCTCCTTTCCTCCTTCACAGGTGAATTCTTCTGAAATGATACCAAACACAGAGAGGGGCCAAAATGTGTGTATCAATTTTATACGGCCAGCAGACATATGGATTATTCTAAGCACAGAGTACTCACACTTTAGCGGAGCACACCAATGTGCTTGTAGACGCAGGCTGGTTATTACAGCTAACCAGCTGGCTGTCTCCGGCCTCTCAATTCGGCTCTCACCGATCTCTCAGTCTGGTAGTGACAAGCTCACACAAGGAGAATGTAAGGCAATGATGTTTAAGAAAACATGATACTTTATTGCAAATCCACTGCAAACAAAAACCTTAAAAACGATCCTCTCAGGATTACAACTTACAACTTTGCATGTGACGTCTTACGCAACATGGCGCATCCCATATTGCGGAACAACGGAATCCAATCAAATGACAGATTTTACAACTTTGCATGTGACGTCTTACCCACAGGAAATAATATCAAAAGAATTAATTAAAATCGATTATATAATTACATTTTAATGTTTAAAATTATATTTTATTTAGGAATCCTGAAAGAAACGCTTTAATGAGCTAATATGCAATCTTGAAGTTGATCTAAATACATCTGTCTAAACATTGTAAATATGCATTGTTGGCCACCCACAAATAAGTTGATATTTCCCAGTAATGCTTTGCTGATCATAAACCTATGCATCACCATTTCTCAAACTTAGGATAACATGAGAATAAAGCATATTTGTATTACCTTCTGTATTTTTTGCCCCACTGTGAATGAAATATCTTCCAATAGCTGTATTTATACAGCTTTACCTTAAAGGGACATTAAGCTATATGTTCTTTCCTGATTTAGATGGATAATACAATGTTAAAACAACGTCAAATTTAGTTTGATTATCTCATTAGCTTTTATAGCTTGAAATTGTTTCCTGAAAATCATATCTAGATAGGCTCTTTTGCTGCTGATTGGTGGATGCACAGAGTTGCCTTGTGTGATTGGCTCAACCATGTGCATTTTCATTCAACAAAATTAGTATATTTGATATCAGGCATGTGCTTGTAAAATAGATGACTTTAACAGTCATGGGACTAATATTTGGTTTACATGTCAGAATATTAGATGGATATATGTCTTCTTATCTTACTGTGATAGAGATATGTCTCAAAGAATATGCATTTAAAAAAAATTAAATAGAAAAATATATAGTATGACAATAAATTTATTGACAAAAATAAAAAAAATAAGGAAATTCATCACAGATGAAACTCTAAAAAAGAAAGAAAAAGAAATATTAAAAACATTAGTCATTTAGGTTATTTAATGAACACATGTCTTTTTTAACATATTCATGAAATCTAATAATTGTTAAACCCTCTTGGGTCTATGCTCTAACATGTATTTTTGTCTTGATATTAAAAACAGGTTCATACTTGAAATCTATATCTATCCATATACAGGGAGTGCAGAATTATTAGGCAAATGAGTATTTTGACCACATCATCCTCTTTATGCATGTTGTCTTACTCCAAGCTGTATAGGCTCGAAAGCCTACTACCAATTAAGCATATTAGGTGATGTGCATCTCTGTAATGAGAAGGGGTGTGGTCTAATTACATCAACACCCTATATCATGTGTGCATAATTATTAGGCAACTTCCTTTCCTTTGGCAAAATGGGTCAAAAGAAGGACTTGACAGGCTCAGAAAAGTCAAAAATAGTGAGATATCTTGCAGAGGGATGCAGCACTCTTAAAATTGCAAAGCTTCTGAAGCGTGATCATCGAACAATCAAGCGTTTCATTCAAAATAGTCAACAGGGTCGCAAGAAGCGTGTGGAAAAACCAAGGCGCAAAATAACTGCCCATGAACTGAGAAAAGTCAAGCGTGCAGCTGCCAAGATGCCACTTGCCACCAGTTTGGCCATATTTCAGAGCTGCAACATCACTGGAGTGCCCAAAAGCACAAGGTGTGCAATACTCAGAGACATGGCCAAGGTAAGAAAGGCTGAAAGACGACCACCACTGAACAAGACACACAAGCTGAAACGTCAAGACTGGGCCAAGAAATATCTCAAGACTGATTTTTCTAAGGTTTTATGGACTGATGGCTGGATTGGTAAAGGGCAGAGAGCTCCAGTCCGACTCAGACGCCAGCAAGGTGGAGGTGGAGTACTGGTTTGGGCTGGTATCATCAAAGATGAGCTTGTGGGGCCTTTTCGGGTTGAGGATGGAGTCAAGCTCAACTCCCAGTCCTACTGCCAGTTTCTGGAAGACACCTTCTTCAAGCAGTGGTACAGGAAGAAGTCTGCATCCTTCAAGAAAAACATGATTTTCATGCAGGACAATGCTCCATCACACGCGTCCAAGTACTCCACAGCGTGGCTGGCAAGAAAGGGTATAAAAGAAGAAAATCTAATGACATGGCCTCCTTGTTCACCTGATCTGAACCCCATTGAGAACCTGTGGTCCATCATCAAATGTGAGATTTACAAGGAGGGAAAACAGTACACCTCTCTGAACAGTGTCTGGGAGGCTGTGGTTGCTGCTGCACGCAATGTTGATGGTGAACAGATCAAAACACTGACAGAATCCATGGATGGCAGGCTTTTGAGTGTCCTTGCAAAGAAAGGTGGCTATATTGGTCACTGATTTGTTTTTGTTTTGTTTTTGAATGTCAGAAATGTATATTTGTGAATGTTGAGATGTTATATTGGTTTCACTGGTAAAAATAAATAATTGAAATGGGTATATATTTGTTTTTTGTTAAGTTGCCTAATAATTATGCACAGTAATAGTCACCTGCACACACAGATATCCCCCTAAAATAGCTAAAACTAAAAACTACTTCCAAAAATATTCAGCTTTGATATTAATGAGTTTTTTGGGTTCATTTAAAACATGGTTGTTGTTCAATAATAAAATTAATCCTCAAAAATACAACTTGCCTAATAATTCTGCACTCCCTGTATACCATTATATTGTCTAATCAATAGTTGAATTACACATTAGCATTTAAAATTAGACAAAATAATGCATATCAATTTTTAAAAATATTTTTTTTTTTTTTTTTAAGAGCTTTATTTGAAAACAAATGTGAACAAAGGTACATGCACCGCAGGTGCCAAGTCAAAGTATACAGTTTCCACCATTACATTCAATACGTGATTACATAAAGTAGGGAATAGATCCACACACGGGTAGAAGACAGATATGAAATAACCTGAATATTAGACAAGTTTGTTTGCCATGGTGCAAGATAATGATAAAAGTTTAAGCTCTATCTTTTCCAATTTTTCCTTCCACTTTACATTCTGCTAAATCTGGAGATGTATGTATTTAGTAGCTATTATAAAATTAAAGCGACATTTAATATAGTTATATAGATATCAATAGAAAAACAAATTAACAAATCAGGCCAGGGGCAGGGCCCCACGTGTCGAGCATTCAGGGGAGGGGCCATCCGAAAAACAGGGGAAGGGGGGAGCGGGGCCGGCAGAGGATGTCTCGGTGCAAGCCCTAAGGGGCCAGGCACTCAGCTAGAGGGAACGTGCTCCCCCATTCCACATCTGGAGTAAGGTCTCATGTACATCAAGTTTTGCTGTAAGCATGTAATGGTATCTCTCCAGCCGCAGGAGGTCGCAAACTTTCTGTTTCCAGTCGCCCACTGAGGGCACCACTGTCGATTTCCAATGGGCAGGAATCAGAGTTTCGCACCCATCAGCATATACATAAGTAGGGTCTTTTTTATTGGGTTCTGTATTTTGCATGGGAACTGAAAGAGCAAGGACTCCGTGGCCCTGGGGATATCCATCTCTAGGATTTGTGTCATTTTTTCCCAGACATCTCTCCAAAAATTTTCAATAAGTGGGCAGCCCCACCAGATATGCAGAATCAAACCCACCCCCCCACAACCTCTCCAGCACCGGTCAGAGACGGTCGGGTATATTGCTTTGAGTCGGGTCGGTGTAAGATACCACCTGCAGAGCAGCTTGTAGTGTGATTCCTGCGCATGAGCAGAGACAGAGACCGTCCGGGCTGCCCTAAACATACTCTGCCAGTCTTCCGATGTCAGTTCAGTGCCTAGTTCTCTATGCCACATTCTAACAAAAGTCAGGGGTGGACTGTCCCTGGGGAGTAGGAGCAGTTTGTAGATCTTAGAAGTCAGGTGTCGTGGAGTAGTTGGCTGCATGCATAAAGACTCGAAAGGGGTAAGTTCCCTAAGAAATTGTCGGTTATGTCTGTGAGTGGATATGAAATGGCGTATCTGTAGATACATATACCAGGGCAGTGGGCGGTCTGGTTAAGACTCCAACACCTCCTGCCTCGCCATAAGTCTCCCGTTATCAAAAAAAGTGTAAATATAGTTACTGTTCAGGGGTTCTGCCAAATTGGAGGCCCTAATTTGCAGAGGAATGTACGGGTTTCCGTACACCGGTGTCAGCGGGGAGTAGTTAGTGGTGATGTGTGACTCAGTCTGAGTCACTTTGTCCCACTCTCGAAACAGCTCCTCTATGAGAGGAAATTTGGAAACAAGCCCCCAGTACCAAGAATGGAGGAATCAATGCTTATCCAGTCCTTTTGTGCATTACTCTGGCACCACTCCACCGCTCTTTGGAGCAGGACAGCTCTCCTATATAGGCACAGGTTGGGGAGTCCCAGTCCGCCACTCTCTCTAGGCAGGTACATCGTCTTCCTATTCACTCTGGGTCTGATGTCCTTCCAGACATACTCCTCAATCAGCTGTTGAAGTCTTGGGAGAAAGGAATGAGGGAGGGGGATCGGAATCGTTTGAAAGAGGTACAGAATCCTGGGCAGGATATTTATCTTTACCACATTTATTCTTCCCAGCCAGGAGATCATTTTATGCCTCCAGGCTGAGAGATCATGCGAGATTTCTGCTCTGAGAGATACATAGTTTGCTTCGAATAAATCAGATAGGGACGCCGTAATAGTTACGCCTAGGTATTTCAGGGATTTTGGCTTTATCACAAAGGGGCAGTGATTATGTAACCAAGTCATGGCTGCAGTAGGCATAGCAATTCCCAACAATTCCGATTTAGTATTGTTCAGAAGAAAGTGGGAGACCTCTCCATACCGTTTAAATTCGTCCTGAAGGGCAGGTATCGACAATTCTACTTCTGTCAGTGTAAACAACAAATCGTCAGCATACATAGCAATTTTATGTTCCCTCGGCCCCAGTATCAGCCCCTTTATCAAGCCATTTGCTTGGATATTGCCAGCCAATGCTTCTATTGAGATGGCAAACAGCAGGGGTGACAGTGGACACCCCTGCCTAGTACCATTTGTAATGGAAAAAGGTTCAGAGAGAATATTATTGACTCTGATTTGTGCTGTAGGCGCGGAGTATAAGGCAAAGACCGTCTTCACAAAGTTATCGCCGAAGCCCATCCCCTCCAGTGTGTGTTTGAGGAATTGCCAATTCACCCTATCGAACGCCTTTTTGGCATCCGTCGATAGCAGAGCTAGAGGGGTTTTATTACTTGAGGCGTACGACATAATTTGCAGAATTTTGATGGTATTATCTCTTGCCTCCCTCCCAGGTATGAACCCCACTTGATCTAGTGAGATCAGCGAGGGGAGGAATCTGTTTACTCTGTTGGCCAGGACTTTTGCTATGATCTTGACGTCCGTATTGAGAAGTGAGATTGGGCGATAACTCTGCGGTCTGTTGGCAGGTTTTCCTGTCTTTGGTATAACCGTTATGTGTGCCGCGAGCATGGAAGCCGGCAGAGCTCCTGTCTCAGGCAGCTCATTGATTAGCTTTTGGAGATGTGGCAACAGTATAGGCGAGAATGCTTTGTAGTATTTAGCCTCAAACCCGTCAGGGCCGGGGCACTTGCCATTAGGCAAGTCAGCTAAAGCTCTCTGCACCTCCTCCAAGGACAAGGGGGACTCCAAAAAGTCTGAAGCATCGCTCTCTAGTCTTGGTAGGTGTGTTTGTTGCAAGTAGCTTTGAGCGCCGGACCTATAGCCATGGCACTCACCTGGGTTGTTAGACAGTGATGCTTTCAGGTTGTACAATGTGCTATAGTAAGACCTGAAGGCCTCCGCTATTTTAGGGCTATCTCTGTAGGTGTTATTGTCACTGTCTACTATAGTGTGCACGTGTGATTTAAGTTGTGCTCGGCGTAGTGCCCGTGCTAACAATTTGCCCGCCTTGTCGCCTCCCTCATAGTACTTTTGCTTGAGACGAAAGGCTTTCCGCTGATCGTCTTCTTGCAAGAGATGTTTGAAGTCAAGTCTGGCCTGAGTCAGTTGCATTTCAAGGTCGAGGTCGTGTGGTCTTTGTTTATGTTGGGTCTCTAAGCTAGAAATGTTCCGTAGGAGTTGGTTGTATTTTTCACGACTCTGTTTCACTAATCTGGCCTTGTGCTTAATGAAATGCCCCCTCATCACACACTTGTGTGCCTCCCAGGTTGTAGTTTGCGCGACATCCTGCGTCGCATTTAGAGTAAAGTATTCTTTTAGCGATGTCTCTATATCGTCAGTGATTAGTTGGTTACTCAGAAGCGCATCGTCTAGCCTCCAAATGTACGGGGTGTCTGGTTTGTCAGGCCAAACCATCTCGCAGGAGACTGCTGCGTGGTCAGACCATGTGATAGAGGAGATGTCACTTCGCCTGACATATGCAATGCCTTGTGAGTCTGTGTAGAAATAGTCAATGCGCGAATACTTTTTGTGGGGGCTGGAGTAGTACGTGTAGTCTAAGTCAGTCGGATGCCAAGTGCGCCAAACGTCATGCAAAAGATGTTTTTTCAAGACCGTGGCAACCCATTTCAGAACGATGCAGGAGACACTGGACACCCCGTTAGAGGTGTCCAGTTTTGGGCACATCGGGACGTTAAAATCTCCCCCTAGAATTACCACTCCCCTGGACAACTCTGAGAGCTTGTTAGAAACAGTTTTAAAAAAAACATATTGTGCTGTATTGGGAGCATATATATTGGACAGGGTGACCTCCCTACCATACAAGAGGCCAACTAATATAATCAGCCTGCCCTCTCTATCTCTCTCGACCTCCCGCGGCTGGAAATGGACCCTATGATGTATTAGGATGCCAACTCCATTGTGTTTAGTGGGCCCCGAGGCAAAGAAAGCTGTGGGGTATGTAGGATTGTGCCACTTTGGTTCGCAAGTTTTCTTAAAGTGGGTTTCCTGCAGGAAGATTATATCTCCCTGCAGTTGTCGTAATTCCCTGGAGACAATAGATCTTTTCCCGGGATTGTTTAATCCCTTCGCGTTTATTGTGACAAGTTTGAGGGGGTGGTTAGTGGCCAGGTACTGTGGGGGGATCATTGTTACGTCCAATTGGAGATCAAAAAATGGCAGGGAGATGAGAAAAAAGGAAGAAAAAAGAAAAACTGGCCACAATAGACCCCCGGACCCCCGCCCCCCGGGCAACAATGGATGCAAACAAGTTGGCGTTAGGCCTCCGCCCCTGGCCCTCATGGGAGAGGGAAAGAAAGAAGAAAAAAAAAAAACAGAAAAGTGGGATAAAATAAAAGGTTCCTTCTGTACCAGAAGGGAAAAAGAAGTTCTGAAGGTTTGGTTCTAGACAGCTGAACCAGCAGCCAAAGCTAAACTAGTCGCTTGAGAGGGTATATGCCTATAAGCTGCCCTAAGAGGTGGAATGTAAAGTGTGGGCCAAGCTATACTATCCCAATCAATAATGACATAACTGTAAATATAGTAATTTATAACATTGTAACAATAGAATTGTGAATACTATTATAGCAAGAGTGATATATGAGCACTATTAACAGTCCTTTGTAAGTTATTATATATTATATATGGACCGGGGAGTTGGGGGGGGTGAGAAGGGAAAGGAAGTAGGAGGAGAGTGAAAAAGTTGATGATAGAAGAGAGGGGAGGGCGAAGTAGGGGTGGGAAAGGAGGGGGAGAAAAGAGAGGGGGAAAGGAAGGAGAGGGGAGGGAAGGGGGGGGGGGGAGTGGAGAAGCGGGAGAAGGAGGGAAAAGAGGAAGGAGGGGGGGGAGGAGGGGGCAAAGGAGAGGGGGCCAGATCAGCTTCCTTAAATCTTGTGAACAGAGAGCAAATACAAACAGTAGAAAAAATACAAACATTAGAAAATTGCAAATTGACATGTAAATAACAATATCACAGACTTGGTCAATGAGAGGTGTAATGGAACATCTCTGAAAAATTAGGAATAGGATTAATTACGATGAAACATAACAAATAGAATATAAGTGCACTTTCAATATCATGTGACAGAACGAGTATCTTATATTATTCCCATCCCGAAGGGAGAAGATTAGGTCCTAGTGACACATACCAACTATCCTTGTGATGTGCGCTTCTTTAGATAGAGTCCAGCGCACGTGGTCTGAGGAAGACTCCGGTCCAGAGTGCCATATAATAAGGATAACACAGATACAAGCATTAACCATACATGACATGTCAATCAACCATTACTAAGGCAATCCTGGGGGGGTAAAAATAATGTCCTAGTAAAGCATGTCGAAGGGAGGGAGGAAAGTAAAAGAAAGGGAGGGTTAGAGAAGAGGGGAGGAGGAGAAGAAGGGGGGGAAGAGAAAAAGGAAGGGAGGAAGAGAACGGGGAAGAGATGGAGGGAGGAAGAGGAAGAGGGAGGGAGGGAGGAGAAGGAAAAGAGGGAAGGAGGGAGGAGGGGGGTTGAAAAAGGGAGGGAAAAGAGGGAGGAAGGGGGGGAAAGGGAAGGGAGAAGGAAGAAAGGGAAGAAGGAGGAAGAAAGGGAGGGAGGGGGAAGAAAGGGAGGGAGGGGAAAGAAAAGGGAGGGAGGGGGAAGAAAGGGGGGGGAGGGGGAAGAAGGGGAGGAAGGTGAAAGGAAGGGAGGAGGGGGGAAGAAAGGGGAGGTGGAAGAAAGGGGGGGAAGGGGGAAGAAAGGGGAGGGAGGGGGAAGAAAATAAGCGGGGAATGGGGAGTAAGGGAGGAATGGGGAGGATAGGAAGGAAGGGGGAAGGAGGGGGGAGGGGGATGGTAGGGGGGAGGGGGGGAATTTGCAACTTTACCAGTAGATATAAGTATTACGGGCCTGGTTAATGAAGGATGTAGAGGAGCATTCCTAAAACACTCAGAGTAAGGTGAAATGCAATGAATACTTGACAGACATAATATAAATGAATGTTTTAACAGCATGTGACAAGACAGGTGTCTTATGTTATGTCTAGGCCAAAGAGAGACGATTATATCCTAGAGACACACATCATCTGTCCTTAAAGTCCAGGGCACTCCTTCGGATAGAGTCCAGCATATATGTTTCAAGGAACACTACCACCCAAAATGTAACATAACAAGTAAGAAGTAGGAACAAATATCAACATTACACAACATGTCAGATAACTTATAATAAGTCAAACCTGAAAGGACAAGGATAATGCCCTAGTGAAGCATGACAGCTGCCCGTAGAGCCAGGGCCATATCTCTGGTTAGGATCCAGCACTCGTGACCTAAGTAAGTCCTTTAACAAGAATGTTAGGATGAGGGTCCGGCAGCGTCACGACCCAAAGCAGTGGGCGGTGGGGTTTCTTGGTTAGGCACAGCAATGTGCAATGTGGAACAGAATGACTCCTTAAAAATATTTTTATATTGGATTGTATGAGGAACATAATTGAATGTAATATTTCATATCCCTTCAAATAATATACCTCTATATCCATTATAAAATGTATCCTTTTGTCTGATTGTTCAGAATCTGAGTCCTTTCTAGCACAAAGTAGGGGTAATGTAAACATATGCTAATATAGGACAAGTATATATTCCTAATTCTTTGAACATTCTGTCAGTATATGGCTGGGTTATAACATCTACCTGTCAACCGCAATCCCCCACCACAATACCTAATAAAGTGTTTAACCCCTAAACCGCTGCTCCCGGACCCCGCAGCCACCTATATTAAATGTATTACCCCCTAATCTGAGCCCCCTACACCGCCGCCACCTATATTAACTATATTAACCCCTAATCTGAGCCCCCTACACCGCCGCCACCTATATTAACTATATTAACCCCTAATCTGAGCCCCCTACACCGCCGCCACCTATATTAACTATATTAACCCCTAAACCTAAGTCTAACCCTAACACCCCTAACTTAATTATTATTTAAATAAATCTAAATAATATTAATATTATTAACTAAATTATTCCTATTTAAAACTAAATACTTACCTATAAAATAAACCCTAAGATAGCTACAATATAATTAATAATTACATTGTAGCTATATTAGGGTTTATATTTATTTTACAGGTAACTAGTATTTATTTTAACTAGGTACAATAGCTATTAAATAGTTAATAACTATTTAATAGCTACCTAGTTAAAATAATTACAAAATTACCTGTAAAATAAATCCTAACCTAAGTTACCATTACACCTAACACTACACTATCAATGAATTCATTAAATAAACTACAATTATCTAAACTAAAATACAATTAAATAAACTAAACTATATTACAAAAACAAACACTAAATTACAAAAAATAAAAAAATATTACAAGAATTTTAAGCTAATTACACCTAATCTAAGCCCCCTAATAAAATAAAAAAGCCCCCCAAAATAATAAAATTTCCCTACCCTAAACTAAATTACAAAAGTAATCAGCTCTATTACCAGCCCTTAAAAGGGCCTTTTGTGGGGCATTGCCCCAAAGTAATCAGCTCTTTTACCTGTAAAAAAAAAGAACAATCCCCCCCCACATTACAACCCACCACCCACACACCCCTACTCTAAAATCCACCCGATCCCCCCTTAAAAAACCTAAGTCTAACCCCCAAGTGGTTCTTACCTGTCCTGAAGACCGGCGGAGAAGGTCCTGTTCCAGGCGGTGAAGTCTTCTTCCAAGCGGCGACCTCTTCTTCTTCCAGGAACCAGCCGGCGCGGAGTGGAGGAGTTGAAGACCGATGACCACGGAGCTGAAGACCGTCCACTCTGGAACTGAAGACCGGCGATGCTGGAACTTAAGATTGGTGAAGCTGGAACTGAAGACCCCGAAGCCATGGAGCATGGAGGATCCTCTTCATACGATCTCCACCGTACACTGAATAGGAATTCAAGGTACGCAATCAAAAATGGTGTGCTTTGAATTCCTATTGGCTGATTTGAGCCTTCAAATTCAAATCAGCCAATCGGATGAGAGCTACTGTAATTCTATTGGCTGATTTGAATAGCCAATAGAATAAGAGCTACTGACATTCTATTGGCTATTCAAATCAGCCAATAGAATGTCAGTAGCTCTTATTCTATTGGCTATTCAAATCAGCCAATAGAATGTCAGTAGCTCTTATTCTATTGGCTATTCAAATCAGCCAATAGAATTACAGTAGCTCTCATCCGATTGGCTGATTTGAATTTGAAGGCTCAAATCAGCCAATAGGAATTCAAGGGACGCCATTTTTAATTGCGTACCTTGTATTCCTATTCAGTGTACGTCAGAGATCGTATGAAGAGGATGCTCCATGCTCCATGGCTCCGCGGTCTTCAGTTCCAGCGTCACCGATCTTCAGTTCCAGCATCGCCGGTCTTCAGTTCCAGAGTGGACGGTCTTCAGCTCCGCGGTCATCGGTCTTCAACTCCTCTGCTCCGTGCCGGCTGGTTCCTGGAAGAAGAAGAGGTCGCCGCTTGGAAGAAGACTTCACCGCCTGGAACAGGACCTTCTCCGCCGGTCTTCAGGACAGGTAAGGACCACTTGGGGGTTAGACTTAGGTTTTTTAAGGGGGGATGGGGTAGGTTTTAGAGTAGGGGTGTGTGGATGGTGGGTTGTAATGTGGGGGGGGATTGTTCTTTTATTTAAGGGTAAGAAAGCTGATTACTTTGGGGCAATGCCCCGCAAAAGGCCCTTTTAAGAGCTGGTAATAGAGCTGATTACTTTTGTAATTTAGTTTAGGGTAGGGAAATTTTATTATTTTGGGGGGCTTTTTTATTTTATTAGGGGGCTTAGATTAGGTGTAATTAGCTTAACATTCTTGTAATCTTTTTTTATTTTTTGTAATTTAGTGTTTTTTTGTTTTTGTAATATAGTTTAGTTTATTTAATTGTATTTTAGTTTAGATAATTGTAGTTTATTTAATTAATTTATTGATAGTGTAGTGTTAGGTGTAATGGTAACAGGTTAAGATTTATTTTACAGGTAATTTTGTAATTATTTTAACTAGGTAGCTATTAAATAGTTATTAACTATTTAATAGCTATTGTACCTAGTTAAAATAAATACAAAGTTACCTGTAAAATAAATATAAACCCTAAAATAGTTACAATGTAATTATTAATTATATTGTAGCTATCTTAGGGTTTATTTTATAGGTAAGTATTTAGTTTTAAATAGGAACAATTTAGTTAATAATATTAATATTATTTAGATTTATTTAAATAATAATTAAGTTAGGGGGTGTTAGGGTTAGACTTAGGTTTAGGGGGTAATATATTTAATATCGGTGGTGGCAGTGTAACGTGGTCAGATTAGGGGTTAATGTATTTTATATAGGTGGCGGGGGTGTAGGGGGATCAGATTATGGGGTAATATATTTAATATTAGTGGCGGCGGTGTAGGGGGATCAGATTAGGGGGTAATATATTTAATATAGGTGGCGGCGGTATAGGGGGGTCAGATTAGGGGGTAATATATTTAATATAGGTGGCGGCGCTGTAGGGGGGTCAGATTAGGGGTTAATACAATTAATATAGGTGGCGGCGGGGTCCGGAAGCGGCGGTTTAGGGGTTAATAATTAGGCTTATTGCGTTGTTTGGGGTTGTCGGTCTAGGGGTTAATACATTTATTGTTAGGAGTGAGAGGGGGGATTGCGGATAGAGGGATATATGTGTTGGGCTATTTTTGGGAGGCGTGTTAGACAGTTACGGGAGATTTAATATTTAGTACGTTTTTGTAGGCAACGGCAGTTTCTCAAGTGCTGTAAGTCACTGGCGACTCCAGAAATTTGTACTTATGCTTATTTTTGGACATCGCTAGTTTGTCTGACTTACGGCACTTTAGCAACTGCCGGCGGGGTATATGTAATACCCCGATGTGCGAGGTGAAACTACGGGCGGCGCAGGTTACCTCGCTTGCGCCGAAAAAGTACAACGTATATTGGGTCGCGCCCCTGAATTCTTTTTATTAGTTAATATCTATAAACACATTGAAATATATTTGTAGGAACAAGAATATCAATCAATACTATACACTAAAACTATGAAAATATGCTATACAAATCTCATAAAAGTTGCCTTATTCACAATAGCCTCCCAAATCAGAATTGCATTTAAAGTATCACAATGACACTAAGATATTAGCTACTAACATTAAGACTGGTACAATCAACAGTGCTAAGTTAAACAATAGGACAATATATACTCTTATTAAAACATCAGAAATTGTATATATTATCTGTGCAAACAACCCACTCCTATGTCTAAGTGGAAATAAATTCTTAATTACCTACAGTTAAGACAAATTCTAAGATATATGTATCTGTATGTTTGCCAGGTTAAATTACTTAGCATCAATGATTTGTTTAACAATACACAGGCTATGAAATACTAGTTTTAAAATATTAATTGCAACCCTTTTTTTTATACTTTACCCAAAATGACCAAAATCGAAAATTCAGTTACCAAAAACTCCTTGTTTCATCTCAGAAGACAGACAAGTAAATTTTTGCAATCAATGAGAAAAGGCAGTCAGCTTGCTTGGAATGATTGTATTTCAAACGCCCAGCAGTCAGTTATCACTCAAGGTCAGCAGCCTCTGTCTTTTTCCCTCTCTTGTATTACTTATATATGTTTTCAATCATTGATGAAACCATGTGGGTGGCCCTACGGAAACTGATCATCCCATTGGTCACCTGGGAAGTCTTATCGGATTGGCCCTAGGCTTGGCATGGTTACTATGGAAACGCATCTTTTAACAGTTAAGTCTTTTGACTGTTATACTGGATTCTGGGCATTGGGGGAAGCATGACAAACAACACAGCAATACATTTAATCATTTCTAGCATTTTAAAATGTGTAATAAATGCCATAATTTCTTTACATTAATAATTTACATGTTCAAATGTATTGTACTATGTCACATTATTTATTCTGATTATTTTAATATGAAACATCAGTATTATTTCTAATATCATATTACATCAAAATAATTTTTACTGCTAACTATTCCAAAATTAATAGTATTTAAAATCCATTTATATATATTTATACAAATACAGCATGTTTCATATTCAGTACTGCACTGCATCCCAACATGAATATAATATATTTCATATTTCTAATAAATCTTGAATGCCTGAATCTTGTCTATGCAGATCTGAAATAAAAATAATAGTGTTATTAATCATTGCTTTTTAGGTCCACAGATATCCATATTCATATACTTCCTGTCATTTTCCATTGGCTTCCTGGAACACAGAGAAATTGTATTTATTTTGGAATAACTTAAACATTTTATATCTACTAATGCAGTTATTCATCTAATTAATTTTCAATCTGAATTGCATTATATACATGTAATACAGTCTAAGGTATATATATTAAATATTTTGTCTGAATATATGTACATGTATATATATATATATACATGTATTAATTTCTATGCTGTCTTTTAACAATGGGTTTAAGAGTATAATTTAGAAGATGTGTTTTTAGCTGGTCAAATTTTTACTGCCTCAATACACAGGCAGGAACTAATTAACAAGTGTATGCTAATCACTATGTAGTCCTAATTTCACTTTTTATTTGATTTTAGGCCCAGAATGTTGTCTCCATACATTCCAGGATGTGTTTGACCATCGGACCTTGTTTGCTACCCCCTGCAGGACTGTGAGCTTCAAAAGCTATCTTATCTTTTAATTAGGATAAACATGTCTTCACCCAGCCAAAACAATTTGGCAGGGGGGGTTGTGATTTACAGTGAAATAGCACTGTTGTGGTCTCACAAACTATATATATATATATGAAAATTATATATATATATATATATATATATATATATATATATATATAATTTTCATTTATAATATTCATATACCCTGAAATAAATCCCCCTTCCAACTTCAAATAGATGTAGGACACATGTTTTTGAATTGGTATTTGGTGAGGTATTTACCGTATGCATCATAGACAGTCTTCCATGGAGAGAGTCTGTCATTTTTGAGCCTTCATGCTTATCAGCTAGGCATCTTTAAACTACAGTATGTCTTTAGTGCATTTGGGGATATGACACTTCATTCTCCCTCTATGACTTGTAGTTGGGACCTAGGATGGTACGCTCGCAGCTGGTTGATAAGGACCCATTTATCTATGAAACTTTCATTTTTGGGGATCCTTATTTTATAGGCTATTGGAGATATTTTGTCAGTAATAACAAAAGGACCTTTCTATGATGGAATAAATTTATTCTCCCTAACCTGATCTCTTCCAAAGTTATAAAGATAAACTTTATCATTCATTTCATATTCCTTTTTGGACGTTTTTAGATCATAATAGGTTTTAGTGGCAGTTGCGGATTTCTCTAAGTTCCTTTGAGCAAAGGCATATTGCAGGTGCTTTCACAGGCCTAGATTTAGAGTTTGGCGGTAGCCGTGAAAACCAGCGTTAGAGGCTCCTAACGCTGGTTTTAGGCTACCACCGGTATTTGGAGTCACTCAAAATAGGGTCTAACGCTCACTTTTCAGCCGCGACTTTTCCATACCGCAGATCCCCTTACGTAAATTGCGTATCCTATCTTTTCAATGGGATTTTTCTAACTCCGGTATTTAGAGTCGTTTCTGAAGTGAGCGTTAGACATCTAACGACAAAACTCCAGCTGCAGGAAAAAAGTCAGTAGTTAAGAGCTTTCTGGGCTAACGCCGGTTCATAAAGCTCTTAACTACTGTACTCTAAAGTACACTAACACCCATAAACTACCTATGTACCCCTAAACCAAGGTCCCCCCACATCGCCGACACTCGAAAAAAATTTTTTAACCCCTAATCTGCCGACCGCCACCTACGTTATACTTATGTACCCCTAATCTGCTGCCCCTAACACCGCCGACCCCTATATTATATTTATTAACCCCTAATCTGCCCCCCTCAACGTCGCCTCCACCTGCCTACACTTATTAACCCCTAATCTGCCGACCGGACCTGAGCGCTACTATAATAAAGTTATTAACCCCTAATCCGCCTGACTAACCCTATCATAAATAGTATTAACCCCTAATCTGCCCTCCCTAACATCGCCGACACCTAACTTCAATTATTAACCCTTAATCTGCCGACCGAATCTCGCCGCTATTCTAATAAATGTATTAACCCCTAAAGCTAAGTCTAACCCTAATACTAACACCCCCCTAAGTTAAATATAATTTAAATCTAACGAAATTAATTAACTCTTATTAAATAAATTATTCCTATTTAAAGCTAAATACTTACCTGTAAAATAAACCCTAATATAGCTACAATATAAATTATAATTATATTATAGCTATTTTAGGATTTATATTTATTTTACAGGTAACTTTGTATTTATTTTAACCAGGTACAATAGCTATTAAATAGTTAAGAACTATTTAATAGCTAAAATAGTTAAAATAATTACAAATTTACCTGTAAAAGAAATCCTAACCTAAGTTACAAATAAACCTAACACTACACTATCAATAAATAAATTAAATAAAATACCTACAATTACCTACAATTAACCTAACACTACACTATCAATAAATTAATTAAATACAATTGCTACAAATAAATACAATTAAATAAACTAGCTAAAGTACAAAAAATAAAAAAGAACTAAGTTACAAAAAATAAAAAAATATTTACAAACATAAGAAAAATATTACAACAATTTTAAACTAATTACACCTACTCTAAGCCCCCTAATAAAATAACAAAGCCCCCCAAAATAAAAAAATGCCCTACCCTATTCTAAATTACTAAAGTTCAAAGCTCTTTTACCTTACCAGCCCTGAACAGGACCCTTTGCGGGGCATGCCCCAAGAAATACAGCTCTTTTGCCTGTAAAAAAAAACATACAATACCCAAGCCCCCCAACATTACAACCCACCACCCACATACCCCTAATCTAACCCAAACCCCCCTTAAATAAACCTAACACTAAGCCCCTGAAGATCATCCTACCTTGTCTTCACCATACCAGGTTCACCGATCGGTCCAGAAGAGCTCCTCCGATGTCCTGATCCAAGCCCAAGCGGGGGGCTGAAGAGGTCCATGATCCGGCTGAAGTCTTCATCCAAGCGGGGCAGAAGAGGTCTTCCATCCGATTGAAGTCTTCATCCAAGCTTGCATTCTATTGGCTGATCAGAACAGCCAATAGAATGCGAGCTCAATCTGATTGGCTGATCGGATCAGCCAATCGGATTGAACTTGATTCTGATTGGCTGATTCCATCAGCCAATCAGAATATTCCTACTTTAATTCTGATTGGCTGATATAATCCTATCAGCCAATCGGAATTCGAGGGACGCCATCTTGGATGACGTCATTTAAAGGAACCGTCATTCGTCGTTCAGTCGTCGGCCAGGATGGATGTTCCGCGGTGGAGGTCTTCAGGATGCTGCCGCTTCGTTACGGATGGATGCCGCTTGGATGAAGACTTCAATCGGATGGAAGACCTCTTCTGCCCCGCTTGGATGAAGACTTCAGCCGGATCATGGACCTCTTCAGCCCCCCGCTTGGGCTTGGATCAGGACATCGGAGGAGCTCTTCTGGACCTATCGGTGAACCTGGTATGGTGAAGACAAGGTAGGATGATCTTCAGGGGCTTAGTGTTAGGTTTATTTAAGGGGGGTTTGGGTTAGATTAGGGGTATGTGGGTGGTGGGTTGTAATGTTGGGGGGCTTGGGTATTGTATGTTTTTTTTTACAGGCAAAAGAGCTGTATTTCTTGGGGCATGCCCCGCAAAGGGCCCTGTTCAGGGCTGGTAAGGTAAAAGAGCTTTGAACTTTAGTAATTTAGAATAGGGTAGGGCATTTTTTTATTTTGGGGGGGCTTTGTTATTTTATTAGGGGGCTTAGAGTAGGTGTAATTAGTTTAAAATTGTTGTAATATTTTTCTTAAGTTTGTAAATATTTTTTTATTTTTTGTAACTTAGTTCTTTTTTATTTTTTGTACTTTAGCTAGTTTATTTAATTGTATTTATTTGTAGCAATTGTATTTAATTAATTTATTGATAGTGTAGTGTTAGGTTAATTGTAGGTAATTGTAGGTAGTTTATTTAATTAATTTATTGATAGTGTAGTGTTAGGTTTATTTGTAACTTAGGTTAGGATTTCTTTTACAGGTAAATTTGTAATTATTTTAACTATTTTAGCTATTAAATAGTTCTTAACTATTTAATAGCTATTGTACCTGGTTAAAATAAATACCAAGTTACCTGTAAAATAAATATAAATCCTAAAATAGCTATAATATAATTATAATTTATATTGTAGCTATATTAGGATTTATTTTACAGGTAAGTATTTAGCTTTAAATAGGAATAATTTATTTAATAAGAGTTAATTAATTTCATTAGATTAAAATTATATTTAATTTAGGGGGGTGTTAGTGTTAGGATTAGATTTAGCTTTAGGGGTTAATACATTTATTAGAATAGCGGTGAGCTCCAGTCGGCAGATTAGGGGTTAATGTTTGAAGTTAGGTGTCGGCGATGTTAGGGAGGGCAGATTAGGGGTTAATACTATTTATGATAGGGTTAGTGAGGCGGATTAGGGGTTAATAACTTTATTATAGTAGCGCTCAGGTCCGGTCGGCAGATTAGGGGTTAATAAGTGTAGGCAGGTGGAGGCGACGTTGTGGGGGGCAGATTAGGGGTTAATAAATATAATATAGGGGTCGGCGATGTTAGGGCAGCAGATTAGGGGTACATAGGGATAATGTAAGTAGCGGCGGTTTACGGAGCGGCAGATTAGGGGTTAATAATAATATGCAGGGGTCAGCGATAGAGGGGGCGGCAGATTAGGGGTTAATAAGTGTAAGTTTAGGGGTGTTTAGACTCGGGGTACATGTTAGAGTGTTAAGTGCAGACGTAGGAAGGGTTACCGCATAGCAAACAATGGGGCTGCGTTAAGAGCTGAACGCGGCTTTTTTGCAGGTGTTAGGTTTTTTTTCAGCTCAAACAGCCCCATTGTTTCCTATGGGGGAATCGTGCACGAGCACGTTTTTGAGGCTGGCCGCGTCCGTAAGCAACTATGGTATCGAGAGTTGAAGCTGCGTTAAAAATGCTCTACGCTCCTTTTTTGGAGCCTAACGCAGCCTTTATGTGGACTCTCAATACCAGAGTTATTTTTATGGTGCGGCCAGAAAAAAGCTGGCGTTAGTTTTTCGGGTCGTTACCGACAAAACTCCAAATCTAGCGGTTAGGTTCTCCACATATTTATGTGCATTGGCAGCATTTATCAAGTTTTGGTCTGATGTACGGTACAGTAGATGCTGAGGTAGAACCATTCTTCTACCAGTTATCAGTTCAAAAGGTGACATCTTGGTAGCACTTCTTGGAGTTGCTCTTAATGCCATTAAGACTGAAGGTAGTTTTACATCCCAGTCTTTACCCGTTTCACTCACAAACTTTCTGAGGATTTTAACAATGGACTGGTTGTAACGCTCTACACCACCACTTGAGGCAGCTCTATAAGCAATATGGAGCTTTCTTTTTACCCCCAGTATTTTCCACATTTTGGTCATCACTTTGCTAGTGAAGTGGATTCCCTGATCTGATTCGATTCTTTGGGGCAAACCAAATCTGGAAAACACGTGGTTGATGAGCAATGCTGCGCATGTTTCAGCACTATTGTTAGGTGCACTGATGCACTTTACCCTTTTAGTGAACAGGCATGTCACTGTTAACATGTATTTGTTACCTCTTGAAGACCTAGTTACTGGACCAATAAAATCAATTTGCATATCTGACCATAGCATTACCATTCCCCTTTTCTGCAATGGCACTCTATGCGTTGGCGCAGTGGGTTGGAATTGTGGGGAGATTAAACACCCTTGACAGTAGGTTTGAACATATTTCAACATGTGTGGCCAAAAGGCATTATCACGCAATATTTAATATGTGAGTTTGGCACCACGATGACCAGATGTGGGAGCATCATGGGCATGTTGAAGCTTTAGACCTCTGAACTTTGTGGGTACTACCCATTGTTGGATGCCAGTTTTGGAGGTTCTAATTAACAAACCATCCTGTAACTTGAATTGTGATCTGGATTTCATTAAAATTCTAAGATCTTCTTTGCCAATACAATCATCTTTTAAGATTGGGTTGCTTTCAGGATCTTCTATGTGTTTATAGAAGAGGCCTACAATGGGGTCTTCTTTTTGACTAGTGATCAGATCCTCACTAGGAGAATCCTGACTCCATTGCACCAGGTTAGGCTCACTCTGTTGTTTAGCTTGGTTTATGGTAATGGATTCTACCTGAATTGCACCCATTAAGTTGTCAATATTAAGGAGTTCTCCAGTTATGGCTCCTTGGTTGGCTAATGAATCCGCAAGGTCATTGCCTTCTTTATCAGGACGTATAACCCTGGAATGACCCTTGGTCTTCTTCCAGTGTATGGTTAAATCATTGGATACCACCAGATTATCAATCTCACAGAACAACTTGCCATGCTTTACTGGTTTGTTATTAGTTTTCTGAATTCCATTTCTTTTCCAAGTTGGCAGGTATTCAACAAAACGCTCACACACATAATTTGAGTTAGTAATGATTACAAATTCATGAATATCATGTTCAATAGCCATTTCAATGGTTTTTAGAACAGCAGTGAGTTCTGCAACTTGACTGGATTTTGGTCCAATGTTGAAACCTACAGAAATATTTGGGAATCCATTTGCCCAAGTTATACCAATGCCAGCGACTAATCTGCGCTCATTATCAATAGTGGCATGGTAAGAACAACCATCAACATATACCCAAGGTAATGTTTGACAATGGTCCTCATTGTACATTGTATATGGGGAAAGCAATTGTTCCTCCAGGAAATCATCTTCTGATACTTAGCAGTACAGTCGTGGAGCTCAGCAAGCCCCTGTGTGACTGGATTCTTTTTATTCAGCTTGTAGTAAATTTCTAAGGGCCAGCCTTGTAAGGAAAGAGTCCACGCTGTTATGCGGCTATTAGACAAATTCCCATCTCTTATTCTCTCACTTTGCAAATATAGCAAAGGCTGGTGGGCCATTTCTACAATAATTTTCTCACCCTGTATATAGCTGCGGAAATTTTGTAGACTCCATACAGTAGGTAAGAGGGCTTTTTCGCAATCGCTAAATTTTATTTCTACCGGGGATAGAGTTTTGCTCGCATAGGCAATGACTTTGCTTAAATTATCATGCTTTTGGTATAAAACAGCACTCATGCTTATATCTGTGTAACCTGTCTCTAAGAAGAAAGGTTTACCACCTTCAGGGTACGCTAAGCAAGGTGCTTGAGTGAGTTTTCTCTTCAGCTCTCTGATGGCTGTCTCTTGAGACTCACTCCAGTGACATTTCACATCCTTCTTTAGAAGAAGTAGTAGTGGTTTCGCTAATTCTGCATAGTTATCAATGAATTTGCGATAATAATTTGTCATACCCAGGAATGATCTCAATTCCTTTAATTTAGTTGGGTTTTTAGAATTTACTATAGCTTCCACCTTTTTCTTCTGAGGATTTAGCCCTTCAAAAGTAACTTCATGTCCCAAAAAGTTTACACGAGTGCGGCACCATTGAGCTTTTTGTAGGGATAATTTGACACTTGCCCTTTTAAGTTGGCTGAGGACGTGTTTAAGCTCTGTGATGTGTTTTTCAAAGTCTGTGCTTTTGATTAAAACATCATCAACATAAGATAAAGTCCCACTTTCCAGTGCATCAGGCATAGCCTTATTCATGAATACAGCAAATTCATGTCCAGAATTTATGTATCCAAAAATAAGTCTCTGAAATGCATACTGGACCTTTTGAAATGAGAATGCCAGCTTATACTGGTTCTCCTCATGTATCTTTATGGTCCAATATCCCAGTGCACAATCAATGGCAGTGAATATTTTGGATCCCTGCATTTGTGCTAGACACTGGTCAATATATGGCTCAGGCCAGCCAGACATGTATACTCGTTTGTTTAGCTGTCTTAAGTCAGCACACAAACGCCATTGTCCATTGGGCTTGAGAACACCTAAAATAGGATTGTTATAAGAACTGTGCACCTGTCGGATAATACCCCTTTCTTCCAAGTTCCTTATGATTTCTGCAAGAGAATCATATGAGGCTAAAGGAAGTCTGTATTGTTTAACAAAGACAGGTGGTGCATTGGGATCTGTTTGGATTCTTGCAATGTGCAAGTCTATAGTCCCACAGTCATAAGAGTCCCTAGCAAAAATATCCTTGTACTCCATCAGAAGTTCTCGCAGCTGTTGGCGTTCATCATCGCTGGAACAGCCATTAGCTAAGGATATTTGCTCTTCGACTATTTGCTGAAATCCTGGAAAGATTTCAGGCTGTCTTATTTCATAGGCTTCTTCCAATCTTGAGGTGAAATCCCCTTGATTATAATTTACATTGCCCCCATGATTCTGGGTATTGGGGTAATCTTGCTGTTTGATCGGCTGATCAAATACTAGAGAGGCTTCTTCAATATTTTTTTTTTTAATTTTTTTTTTATTATTTTTATTTGAGATTCAATTTAGGGCATACAAAACAAAAATCTCAGTATAGTTTATACAGAAAAGTCATATTCATATGTCCAAGAAAAAGGAAACAAACCAGAAAAACATAGCATAGATATGAAACAATTGCAAAATTAGAAAACATAATTTTTTGCCCATTCATACTATCGGCCTTCGGATTAGCCTATGAGGCCACTCCGGGACCTCTCATGGTCATGGAAAAGATTTAACGTGAAGAAGGCTATCGGAAGCTATGAAGGACCCCTTTTGGGTCCCAAATGGTGAATCTCTGTTTTTAAACTTTTTAGAAAAATACACAGCTTGTAGTTGTTCACCCCTAGCACTGAATAAAACTTATTAACAGAAGATCCCCATATAAAAAAGTGTCCCTGTAAAAAAAGAAATTCACAACATAGTGTATCCAATATGAGAATGAGTCTTGAGAAAGGCCCTTTTTTGAGGGCAGAAACGCGTTGACATATTGGTAAGCATTACTTTAATCTTTACTTCATTCTCATATTGGATACACTATGTTGTGAATTTCTTTTTTTACAGGGACACTTTTTAGGATACCATAGGAGCAGCTGACAGGTGCTAGGATCCAATCAGCTACTTCAGCAACCACACTCAGGAATTTGGATCTGTTAAAGTAACTAACATTGGAAGGAATCACTTTCCTCACTTTCACCTTGCTTTTCATCACCCATTTTTTAGTTTTGATTGACTTATTTTTGTTCTTCACTAACATTTGTTGATCAACTTTTTGAACACTTTTTTTGGATTATATTTTATATTTTATTTTTTATGTTATTGCATATTGTGTATTTTATTTAATTATATCTTAACCTCACTGGATTAAGTAGCTAGCATTTTTATATCCATTTGCACTCACTCACTATTTGATCGTATCTATACAATTATTTTGCTACCCCCCCTTTTTTTGCACTGCAGTGCATTTTTCTATTTTTTGGAACACTATGGCCTAGATTTGGAGTTCGGCGGTAAAAGGGCTGTTAACGCTCCGCGGGTTTTTTTCTGGCCGCACCATAAATTTAACTCTGGTATCGAGAGTTCAAACAAATGCTGCGTTAGGCTCCAAAAAAGGAGCGTAGAGCATATTTACCGCAAATGCAACTCTCGATACCAGAGTTGCTTACGGACGCGGCCGGCATCAAAAACGTGCTCGTGCACGATTCTCCCATAGGAAACAATGGGGCAGTTTGAGCTGAAAAAAAAACCTAACACCTGCAAAAAAGCAGCGTTCAGCTCTTAACGCAGCCCCATTGTTTCCTATGGGGAAACACTTCCTACGTCTGCACCTAACACTCTAACATGTACCCCGAGTCTAAACACCCCTAACCTTACACTTATTAACCCCTAATCTGCCGCCCCCGCTATCGCTGACCCCTGCATTACACTTTTAACCCCTAATCTGCCGCTCCGTAAACCGCCGCCACCTACGTTATCCCTATGTACCCCTAATCTGCTGCCCTAACATCGCCGACCCCTATGTTATATTTATTAACCCCTAATCTGCCCCCCACAACGTCGCCGACACCTGCCTACACTTATTAACCCCTAATCTGCCGAGCGGACCTGAGCGCTACTATAATAAAGTTATTAACCCCTAATCCGCCTCACTAACCCTATCATAAATAGTATTAACCCCTAATCTGCCCTCCCTAACATCGCCGACACCTACCTTCAATTATTAACCCCTAATCTGCCGACCGGAGCTCACCGCTATTCTAATAAATGTATTAACCCCTAAAGCTAAGTCTAACCCTAACACTAACACCCCCCTAAGTTAAATATAATTTTTATCTAACGAAATAAATTAACTCTTATTAAATAAATGATTCCTATTTAAAGCTAAATACTTACCTGTAAAATAAATCCTAATATAGCTACAATATAAATTATAATTATATTATAGCTATTTTAGGATTAATATTTATTTTACAGGCAACTTTGTAATTATTTTAACCAGGTACAATAGCTATTAAATAGTTAAGAACTATTTAATAGTTACCTAGTTAAAATAATAACAAATTTACCTGTAAAATAAATCCTAACCTAAGATATAATTAAACCTAACACTACCCTATCAATAAAATAATTAAATAAACTACCTACAATTACCTACAATTAACCTAACACTACACTATCAATAAATTAATTAAACACAATTGCTACAAATAAATAAAATTAAATAAACTATCTAAAGTACAAAAAATAAAAAAGAACTAAGTTACAGAAAATAATAAAATATTTACAAACATAAGAAAAATATTACAACAATTTTAAACTAATTACACCTACTCTAAGCCCCCTAATAAAATAACAAAGCCCCCCCAAAATAAAAAAATGCCCTACCCTATTCTAAATTACTAAAGTTCAAAGCTCTTTTACCTTACCAGCCCTGAACAGGGCCCTTTGCGGGGCATGCCCCAAGAAATACAGCTCTTTTGCCTGTAAAAAAAAACATACAATACCCAAGCCCCCCAACATTACAACCCACCACCCACATACCCCTAATCTAACCCAAACCCCCCTTAAATAAACCTAACACTAAGCCCCTGAAGATCATCCTACCTTGTCTTCACCATACCAGGTTCACCGATCGGTCCAGAAGAGCTCCTCCGATGTCCTGATCCAAGCCCAAGCGGGGGGCTGAAGAGGTCCATGATCCGGCTGAAGTCTTCATCCAAGCGGGGCAGAAGAGGTCTTCCATCCGATTGAAGTCTTCATCCAAGCTTGCATTCTATTGGCTGATCAGAACAGCCAATAGAATGCGAGCTCAATCTGATTGGCTGATCGGATCAGCCAATCGGATTGAACTTGATTCTGATTGGCTGATTCCATCAGCCAATCAGAATATTCCTACTTTAATTCTGATTGGCTGATATAATCCTATCAGCCAATCGGAATTCGAGGGACGCCATCTTGGATGACGTCATTTAAAGGAACCGTCATTCGTCGTTCAGTCGTCGGCCAGGATGGATGTTCCGCGGTGGAGGTCTTCAGGATGCTGCCGCTTCGTTACGGATGGATGCCGCTTGGATGAAGACTTCAATCGGATGGAAGACCTCTTCTGCCCCGCTTGGATGAAGACTTCAGCCGGATCATGGACCTCTTCAGCCCCCCGCTTGGGCTTGGATCAGGACATCGGAGGAGCTCTTCTGGACCTATCGGTGAACCTGGTATGGTGAAGACAAGGTAGGATGATCTTCAGGGGCTTAGTGTTAGGTTTATTTAAGGGGGGTTTGGGTTAGATTAGGGGTATGTGGGTGGTGGGTTGTAATGTTGGGGGGCTTGGGTATTGTATGTTTTTTTTTACAGGCAAAAGAGCTGTATTTCTTGGGGCATGCCCCGCAAAGGGCCCTGTTCAGGGCTGGTAAGGTAAAAGAGCTTTGAACTTTAGTAATTTAGAATAGGGTAGGGCATTTTTTTATTTTGGGGGGGCTTTGTTATTTTATTAGGGGGCTTAGAGTAGGTGTAATTAGTTTAAAATTGTTGTAATATTTTTCTTAAGTTTGTAAATATTTTTTTATTTTTTGTAACTTAGTTCTTTTTTATTTTTTGTACTTTAGCTAGTTTATTTAATTGTATTTATTTGTAGCAATTGTATTTAATTAATTTATTGATAGTGTAGTGTTAGGTTAATTGTAGGTAATTGTAGGTAGTTTATTTAATTAATTTATTGATAGTGTAGTGTTAGGTTTATTTGTAACTTAGGTTAGGATTTCTTTTACAGGTAAATTTGTAATTATTTTAACTATTTTAGCTATTAAATAGTTCTTAACTATTTAATAGCTATTGTACCTGGTTAAAATAAATACCAAGTTACCTGTAAAATAAATATAAATCCTAAAATAGCTATAATATAATTATAATTTATATTGTAGCTATATTAGGATTTATTTTACAGGTAAGTATTTAGCTTTAAATAGGAATAATTTATTTAATAAGAGTTAATTAATTTCATTAGATTAAAATTATATTTAATTTAGGGGGGTGTTAGTGTTAGGATTAGATTTAGCTTTAGGGGTTAATACATTTATTAGAATAGCGGTGAGCTCCAGTCGGCAGATTAGGGGTTAATGTTTGAAGTTAGGTGTCGGCGATGTTAGGGAGGGCAGATTAGGGGTTAATACTATTTATGATAGGGTTAGTGAGGCGGATTAGGGGTTAATAACTTTATTATAGTAGCGCTCAGGTCCGGTCGGCAGATTAGGGGTTAATAAGTGTAGGCAGGTGGAGGCGACGTTGTGGGGGGCAGATTAGGGGTTAATAAATATAATATAGGGGTCGGCGATGTTAGGGCAGCAGATTAGGGGTACATAGGGATAATGTAAGTAGCGGCGGTTTACGGAGCGGCAGATTAGGGGTTAATAATAATATGCAGGGGTCAGCGATAGAGGGGGCGGCAGATTAGGGGTTAATAAGTGTAAGTTTAGGGGTGTTTAGACTCGGGGTACATGTTAGAGTGTTAAGTGCAGACGTAGGAAGGGTTACCGCATAGCAAACAATGGGGCTGCGTTAAGAGCTGAACGCGGCTTTTTTGCAGGTGTTAGGTTTTTTTTCAGCTCAAACAGCCCCATTGTTTCCTATGGGGGAATCGTGCACGAGCACGTTTTTGAGGCTGGCCGCGTCCGTAAGCAACTATGGTATCGAGAGTTGAAGCTGCGTTAAAAATGCTCTACGCTCCTTTTTTGGAGCCTAACGCAGCCTTTATGTGGACTCTCAATACCAGAGTTATTTTTATGGTGCGGCCAGAAAAAAGCTGGCGTTAGTTTTTCGGGTCGTTACCGACAAAACTCCAAATCTAGCGGTTAGGTTCTCCACATATTTATGTGCATTGGCAGCATTTATCAAGTTTTGGTCTGATGTACGGTACAGTAGATGCTGAGGTAGAACCATTCTTCTACCAGTTATCAGTTCAAAAGGTGACATCTTGGTAGCACTTCTTGGAGTTGCTCTTAATGCCATTAAGACTGAAGGTAGTTTTACATCCCAGTCTTTACCCGTTTCACTCACAAACTTTCTGAGGATTTTAACAATGGACTGGTTGTAACGCTCTACACCACCACTTGAGGCAGCTCTATAAGCAATATGGAGCTTTCTTTTTACCCCCAGTATTTTCCACATTTTGGTCATCACTTTGCTAGTGAAGTGGATTCCCTGATCTGATTCGATTCTTTGGGGCAAACCAAATCTGGAAAACACGTGGTTGATGAGCAATGCTGCGCATGTTTCAGCACTATTGTTAGGTGCACTGATGCACTTTACCCTTTTAGTGAACAGGCATGTCACTGTTAACATGTATTTGTTACCTCTTGAAGACCTAGTTACTGGACCAATAAAATCAATTTGCATATCTGACCATAGCATTACCATTCCCCTTTTCTGCAATGGCACTCTATGCGTTGGCGCAGTGGGTTGGAATTGTGGGGAGATTAAACACCCTTGACAGTAGGTTTGAACATATTTCAACATGTGTGGCCAAAAGGCATTATCACGCAATATTTAATATGTGAGTTTGGCACCACGATGACCAGATGTGGGAGCATCATGGGCATGTTGAAGCTTTAGACCTCTGAACTTTGTGGGTACTACCCATTGTTGGATGCCAGTTTTGGAGGTTCTAATTAACAAACCATCCTGTAACTTGAATTGTGATCTGGATTTCATTAAAATTCTAAGATCTTCTTTGCCAATACAATCATCTTTTAAGATTGGGTTGCTTTCAGGATCTTCTATGTGTTTATAGAAGAGGCCTACAATGGGGTCTTCTTTTTGACTAGTGATCAGATCCTCACTAGGAGAATCCTGACTCCATTGCACCAGGTTAGGCTCACTCTGTTGTTTAGCTTGGTTTATGGTAATGGATTCTACCTGAATTGCACCCATTAAGTTGTCAATATTAAGGAGTTCTCCAGTTATGGCTCCTTGGTTGGCTAATGAATCCGCAAGGTCATTGCCTTCTTTATCAGGACGTATAACCCTGGAATGACCCTTGGTCTTCTTCCAGTGTATGGTTAAATCATTGGATACCACCAGATTATCAATCTCACAGAACAACTTGCCATGCTTTACTGGTTTGTTATTAGTTTTCTGAATTCCATTTCTTTTCCAAGTTGGCAGGTATTCAACAAAACGCTCACACACATAATTTGAGTTAGTAATGATTACAAATTCATGAATATCATGTTCAATAGCCATTTCAATGGTTTTTAGAACAGCAGTGAGTTCTGCAACTTGACTGGATTTTGGTCCAATGTTGAAACCTACAGAAATATTTGGGAATCCATTTGCCCAAGTTATACCAATGCCAGCGACTAATCTGCGCTCATTATCAATAGTGGCATGGTAAGAACAACCATCAACATATACCCAAGGTAATGTTTGACAATGGTCCTCATTGTACATTGTATATGGGGAAAGCAATTGTTCCTCCAGGAAATCATCTTCTGATACTTAGCAGTACAGTCGTGGAGCTCAGCAAGCCCCTGTGTGACTGGATTCTTTTTATTCAGCTTGTAGTAAATTTCTAAGGGCCAGCCTTGTAAGGAAAGAGTCCACGCTGTTATGCGGCTATTAGACAAATTCCCATCTCTTATTCTCTCACTTTGCAAATATAGCAAAGGCTGGTGGGCCATTTCTACAATAATTTTCTCACCCTGTATATAGCTGCGGAAATTTTGTAGACTCCATACAGTAGGTAAGAGGGCTTTTTCGCAATCGCTAAATTTTATTTCTACCGGGGATAGAGTTTTGCTCGCATAGGCAATGACTTTGCTTAAATTATCATGCTTTTGGTATAAAACAGCACTCATGCTTATATCTGTGTAACCTGTCTCTAAGAAGAAAGGTTTACCACCTTCAGGGTACGCTAAGCAAGGTGCTTGAGTGAGTTTTCTCTTCAGCTCTCTGATGGCTGTCTCTTGAGACTCACTCCAGTGACATTTCACATCCTTCTTTAGAAGAAATAGTAGTGGTTTCGCTAATTCTGCATAGTTATCAATGAATTTGCGATAATAATTTGTCATACCCAGGAATGATCTCAATTCCTTTAATTTAGTTGGGTTTTTAGAATTTACTATAGCTTCCACCTTTTTCTTCTGAGGATTTAGCCCTTCAAAAGTAACTTCATGTCCCAAAAAGTTTACACGAGTGCGGCACCATTGAGCTTTTTGTAGGGATAATTTGACACTTGCCCTTTTAAGTTGGCTGAGGACGTGTTTAAGCTCTGTGATGTGTTTTTCAAAGTCTGTGCTTTTGATTAAAACATCATCAACATAAGATAAAGTCCCACTTTCCAGTGCATCAGGCATAGCCTTATTCATGAATACAGCAAATTCATGTCCAGAATTTATGTATCCAAAAATAAGTCTCTGAAATGCATACTGGACCTTTTGAAATGAGAATGCCAGCTTATACTGGTTCTCCTCATGTATCTTTATGGTCCAATATCCCAGTGCACAATCAATGGCAGTGAATATTTTGGATCCCTGCATTTGTGCTAGACACTGGTCAATATATGGCTCAGGCCAGCCAGACATGTATACTCGTTTGTTTAGCTGTCTTAAGTCAGCACACAAACGCCATTGTCCATTGGGCTTGAGAACACCTAAAATAGGATTGTTATAAGAACTGTGCACCTGTCGGATAATACCCCTTTCTTCCAAGTTCCTTATGATTTCTGCAAGAGAATCATATGAGGCTAAAGGAAGTCTGTATTGTTTAACAAAGACAGGTGGTGCATTGGGATCTGTTTGGATTCTTGCAATGTGCAAGTCTATAGTCCCACAGTCATAAGAGTCCCTAGCAAAAATATCCTTGTACTCCATCAGAAGTTCTCGCAGCTGTTGGCGTTCATCATCGCTGGAACAGCCATTAGCTAAGGATATTTGCTCTTCGACTATTTGCTGAAATCCTGGAAAGATTTCAGGCTGTCTTATTTCATAGGCTTCTTCCAATCTTGAGGTGAAATCCCCTTGATTATAATTTACATTGCCCCCATGATTCTGGGTATTGGGGTAATCTTGCTGTTTGATCGGCTGATCAAATACTAGAGAGGCTTCTTCAATATTTTTTTTTTTAATTTTTTTTTTATTATTTTTATTTGAGATTCAATTTAGGGCATACAAAACAAAAATCTCAGTATAGTTTATACAGAAAAGTCATATTCATATGTCCAAGAAAAAGGAAACAAACCAGAAAAACATAGCATAGATATGAAACAATTGCAAAATTAGAAAACATAATTTTTTGCCCATTCATACTATCGGCCTTCGGATTAGCCTATGAGGCCACTCCGGGACCTCTCATGGTCATGGAAAAGATTTAACGTGAAGAAGGCTATCGGAAGCTATGAAGGACCCCTTTTGGGTCCCAAATGGTGAATCTCTGTTTTTAAACTTTTTAGAAAAATACACAGCTTGTAGTTGTTCACCCCTAGCACTGAATAAAACTTATTAACAGAAGATCCCCATATAAAAAAGTGTCCCTGTAAAAAAAGAAATTCACAACATAGTGTATCCAATATGAGAATGAGTCTTGAGAAAGGCCCTTTTTTGAGGGCAGAAACGCGTTGACATATTGGTAAGCATTACTTTAATCTTTACTTCATTCTCATATTGGATACACTATGTTGTGAATTTCTTTTTTTACAGGGACACTTTTTAGGATACCATAGGAGCAGCTGACAGGTGCTAGGATCCAATCAGCTACTTCAGCAACCACACTCAGGAATTTGGATCTGTTAAAGTAACTAACATTGGAAGGAATCAATTTCCTCACTTTCACCTTGCTTTTCATCACCCATTTTTTAGTTTTGATTGACTTATTTTTGTTCTTCACTAACATTTGTTGATCAACTTTTTGAACACTTTTTTTGGATTATATTTTATATTTTATTTTTTATGTTATTGCATATTGTGTATTTTATTTAATTATATCTTAACCTCACTGGATTAAGTAGCTAGCATTTTTATATCCATTTGCACTCACTCACTATTTGATCGTATCTATACAATTATTTTGCTACCCCCCTTTTTTTGCACTGCAGTGCATTTTTCTATTTTTTGGAACACTATGGCCTAGATTTGGAGTTCGGCGGTAAAAGGGCTGTTAACGCTCCGCGGGTTTTTTTCTGGCCGCACCATAAATTTAACTCTGGTATCGAGAGTTCAAACAAATGCTGCGTTAGGCTCCAAAAAAGGAGCGTAGAGCATATTTACCGCAAATGCAACTCTCGATACCAGAGTTGCTTACGGACGCGGCCGGCATCAAAAACGTGCTCGTGCACGATTCTCCCATAGGAAACAATGGGGCAGTTTGAGCTGAAAAAAAACCTAACACCTGCAAAAAAGCAGCGTTCAGCTCTTAACGCAGCCCCATTGTTTCCTATGGGGAAACACTTCCTACGTCTGCACCTAACACTCTAACATGTACCCCGAGTCTAAACACCCCTAACCTTACACTTATTAACCCCTAATCTGCCGCCCCCGCTATCGCTGACCCCTGCATTACACTTTTAACCCCTAATCTGCCGCTCCGTAAACCGCCGCCACCTACGTTATCCCTATGTACCCCTAATCTGCTGCCCTAACATCGCCGACCCCTATGTTATATTTATTAACCCCTAATCTGCCCCCCACAACGTTGCCGACACCTGCCTACACTTATTAACCCCTAATCTGCCGAGCGGACCTGAGCGCTACTATAATAAAGTTATTAACCCCTAATCCGCCTCACTAACCCTATCATAAATAGTATTAACCCCTAATCTGCCCTCCCTAACATCGCCGACACCTACCTTCAATTATTAACCCCTAATCTGCCGACCGGAGCTCACCGCTATTCTAATAAATGTATTAACCCCTAAAGCTAAGTCTAACCCTAACACTAACACCCCCCTAAGTTAAATATAATTTTTATCTAACGAAATAAATTAACTCTTATTAAATAAATGATTCCTATTTAAAGCTAAATACTTACCTGTAAAATAAATCCTAATATAGCTACAATATAAATTATAATTATATTATAGCTATTTTAGGATTAATATTTATTTTACAGGCAACTTTGTAATTATTTTAACCAGGTACAATAGCTATTAAATAGTTAAGAACTATTTAATAGTTACCTAGTTAAAATAATAACAAATTTACCTGTAAAATAAATCCTAACCTAAGATATAATTAAACCTAACACTACCCTATCAATAAAATAATTAAATAAACTACCTACAATTACCTACAATTAACCTAACACTACACTATCAATAAATTAATTAAACACAATTGCTACAAATAAATAAAATTAAATAAACTATCTAAAGTACAAAAAATAAAAAAGAACTAAGTTACAGAAAATAATAAAATATTTACAAACATAAGAAAAATATTACAACAATTTTAAACTAATTACACCTACTCTAAGCCCCCTAATAAAATAACAAAGCCCCCCAAAATAAAAAATTCCCTACCCTATTCTAAAATACAAATATTACAAGCTCTTTTACCTTACCAGCCCTGAACAGGGCCCTGTGCGGGGCATGCCCCAAGAATTTCAGCTCTTTTGCCTGTAAAAAAAAACATACAATACCCCCCCCCCAACATTACAACCCACCACCCACATACCCCTAATCTAACCCAAACCCCCCTTAAATAAACCTAACACTACCCCCCTGATGATCTTCCTACCTTGTCTTCACCATGCCAGGTTCACCGATCCGTCCTGGCTCCAAGATCTTCATCCAACCCAAGCGGGGGCTAGACATCCACTGAAGAAGTCCAGAAGAGGGTCCAAAGTCTTCCTCCTATCCGGCAAGAAGAGGACATCCGGACCGGCAAACATCTTCTCCAAGCGGCATCTTCTATCTTCTTCCATCCGATGACGACCGGCTCCATCTTGAAGACCTCCAGCGCGGATCCATCCTCTTCTTCCGACGACTAGACGACGAATGACGGTTCCTTTAAGGGACGTCATCCAAGATGGCGTCCCTCGAATTCCGATTGGCTGATAGGATTCTATCAGCCAATCGGAATTAAGGTAGGAATTTTCTGATTGGCTGATGGAATCAGCCAATCAGAATATAGTTCAATCCGATTGGCTGATCCAATCAGCCAATCAGATTGAGCTCGCATTCTATTGGCTGGTTTTGACGGCTACCGCCGAACTCTAAATCTAGGCCTATTTTTGTAACACTAATTTTGAACACTATTGTTTGTATTATTGTTTATTAGTTTTTTGCTTGATGCACTTGCTACAGTTGTACTTAGGCTAATTCTGTTTTATTAGTATACACTCTTATTCTGGTGTACCACTCACACTGATCACCTGTTATTACCTCTGTTTTTATTGTAATTATCAGCTTTGGCCCTTTGAGCCGCTTCTGTAAGATATTCCTGTATTTGTAATTTTATTTATATGTGCTTTTTACATTTTTTATATATAGTCTTTTATTACTGATGCTTTTTAACATGGTTCATTAAATAATCTTCTTTTATCTCTCTGTGAGTATATTTATCCCTTGGCCTCTTGTTGGCGCTGTATTCACTTCTTACTACTTGTGCATATTTTTTGGAGGTTGGTTAGGATCTCTGTTTGGATACAGCTTGGGGATTACCTTAGCGCTTGTACACACACCCTTTTTCAGCCATAATGTAGTATGCATAAGAGTAGAGTGGCATATCAAAAAGCACCCAGAACCGACCAGCGACTCTGAAACATAGATACAATACGTGAAGGGGTACATGCGATAAGTTAAATAGTAAAGTGGAACGTGGTGCTTGTTAGCTTTAGAGAAAATATAACAACTAGCCTGCATATCAAGCAACCCTATGGGATAGCACTATAACATCACATGACCCATCTGAAACTTTAGAACTATGGACCACATTAAGCCTGAAGTTGGTCATTTGGTGATTTAGTATTGAAGTGTAGGCAGTCTCTCAACTATAAAGCTGACACGCTGGTTAGGAAGTGAGTATAGGAGTACAGTCCCACTGCAGTTTAACACCCGGCCACCTTCAAATCCAAGTTTCAACTGAAGTGTACATATACAAATTAGGTAGAGGGGTCAGCAATTGTAGCAGTCCCTCAGTGGAAAACATCTTTCGGTCCACCAGAAATTGACATAGTTCCCATGCTCGCTGTTAAGCTATCAGCTCTGTTATATTGGCTGCTGTCCTTTTTGGGTATTCATATTGTGTTATGCGATATGAGTTTGCACCTTGTCAGGGGGATGAAACATAATAAAGTAGGATCTACACACCAGGCGAAATCGTGGAAGTTTTATGCCAGGTAGGGAGACCATAATGGGAATTCATATCAGCCTATTCCAACTCTCCTGGAGCAGAAGGTTAGATAGTTTCTATTTGCCACAAGGGTTAGCAGCCAGGGAGAGTGATGGACGTAGCGCTGTCTCCATACAAGAAAAAATTGTGGCAATATTTCTTTTGTTTCCAGGGCTGTCAGACAAACACTAAAGGTGGTGAGATCACGGCCAGTGCCAGCAGGATCAAAGCATTTTGGAATCCCTCGAGACCCTTGCTCTCCTTTGGCTTCTGGAGCATCTATGTGGGTAAAATCTTCTTTTATTCGGGTCTGAAGGGCCACATGTGTTAGTGTAGGTTCAGTGTGACTCTCCCCATGCTCACGGTAGCTCTCGGACCCAGCCGACACAGGGCCTAAAGTATGCAGGGAATGCTGGGGCCCCAAGGCCTCCCCGCAAGTGATATTAACCTCTTTTGGATCCGGAGATACCTCCGTCAGAATTTTGCCATTCTCTGTTGTTTCCATAGCTCCACTGAGGGCCGCAGCAAGTTTACTGTGGTGGTGAGTTAGGAGTCTACTGACCTCTGTGAGTAATTGTCGGAGGTCCGCCATAGTAATTATATATCGACGAGGGTGGGAAAATGGCCGTCGTCTGTATGCCTGAGCAGGTTCCCCAAACTTAGGACACAGCTGGTACGTAAATGTCAATGTGTAACAGCTTCCATTCAGCAAATAATGGTAAGATGAGTAATCCAAGTATAGTAGGGGTTACTTGTGAAGGGAAATCTGATTTTAAATCATTTTTAGTTGAAATTAGGCAGGAGCTCTAAAAGTTTGAGTCTTCTCCTGTGTGCTGCTGGCTCCGCCGGCTTCTTCAATTTTACAGATGCCTTCCTCTGAGCTGAAGGGATAAATAGACTGAATAGTAAATATACTCTCTGGCATAGATGCAAAGGATTGTTCTATTAATTGTTCTTCAGTTAAGTATCCTTCCGGTATTAGTCCAATTATATTTTTTTGGAATCCAAAAGTGTAATAACTTGATTCCAGCGCATATCCTATGGTAGTTCCCTTGGATAAGGTTATATCCTGTGGGGTCATGTTATGTTTCAATATTTACCATATGAGTATAGGCCATTGTGGTACCCAGATTTTGTATTCAATGTGAGAGGCAAATTAGTGTTTCAGAAGTTTTTAATTTCTGACCTCTTTTTACCTATAAGGGTAAAAAAAAATATCAGCCCCAGCAGGAATTATAACATCGTTAGACACCTGCATATTCACAGCATATGGCAATTGCTGGTTTGATTTCAGGGCTGCACTTTCATCCTGAAATACTTCAGGGTCCCCCTTTAACCTGCTCCAGAGGCAAGAGTTAATCAAATCTATTTGTATGGCATATCTATGTAAGATATCATTGCCAATGTATATTTGATTATGGGGAGTATTTAAAACTAAAAACAGGTGCTTCACTGACTTATTACCTATAGAGACAGATAATAAGCAGTTAGCTGTGATGTTATAGCTTTCAAACCTGTCATCTAGGCTGTGGACACAGTGGTCTTGGGGAGAAAGATATTTAATCACTTTGGGTTTAGCTATTTGTGCTAATAAGCCTTCGCTTATATAGCTAAATTCCTGTTTTAAGTTCAACTTAGCATACTTGGTTTTACCAAGGTCATGCACTTGCATAGGGATACATAGATCCTCTTTAACTCTCTCAATTCCTGCGAGGTATTGAGCGTGGCTTTCCCCCTTTGGGATTTTATGATCCCCTTGTGGAGAGATATGGTTAATACAGTACATCGGCGTCTAAGGAAATATTAGCTATCTTTCCAGGCGAAATTTTAAAGTATTACCACCAGAGCCACTTAAAGGAGTCTGATCATCTATTTGTAAGATAGTGATTTCAGGTACAGAGTTATTCCTGAAATGAATCTCCATAGCATCTGGTTTCTCTTCCACCACGTGACAGTTATGTCGGGGGCAAGATATACCAGATTTCTCATAATTAATAGGCCTTTTGACTTGTGACCAAATTGCATTATTTATGCAATCAATTATGGTGCTTAATCGCTTCAGGAGATAACTACCAATAATTAAACGATCAGTTGGCAGATCCACTATAATGGCAGGGTGTCTTATGACCCTGTTCCCCAGTTTAAATTTTAACCATGCAGTACCGTAAACTTTTAGAGAATCACCCCCAACACCTATTAGTGAACCATCAAATTCTTTTATTTTAGGTTTGTGGGGTGTGAGTTCATTTAGCTGTGTGTAGTACCCGTGGGATAGAATAGTTGCCTGAGACCCAGTATCAATTAATCCCATGATAGGGTTGGAGACTGAATCTTGCAGCTCAGCTAATACATAATATCTTCCTGCAGTTTCTACCATTTCACACATAAAATTGGAATTATCATAGATCTGTGGGCTTCGCCACGTGTTACCTGAATCCGCCGCATTACCTGATGCAGAAGAGACTTCACTCTTACCGGTTCCCTCTATAATAGGGTCAACTGGGTTCTTGTGTACTGCATCTGTGCAAATAAGGTTAAGAGAACGCTGCAAAGGAAGAGATTGGTTAATTTTTCCCTTCTAAGGTTGCTTGTCATCACAGCTAAATCGTCCGTTTCCGGTCTGTGGGGAGAGAATATGATTAGTACCATTGTTGACATTTATCATTACATTTTGTATATCTCTTCCCTCCCTTTCAGGTGATACTGCAGTATTTATGACTGTGCCTGTGGCCCAACTGCTGACCACTGACTGTACCCCTTTAAAAAAGTATTGTTCCGTTGCTGAGCCGTAAAAGGTTGACTCATATTAGCGAATTGTTCACTCAACCGATTTAACTGGGTAGAAAGCTGATTTACTTGATCGTACAAGTTACCTCTGCCCCTGGGCCTATCTCTTGATGCCCCATAATAGTGATTCCTGGACCATTGGGTCCCCTCAGAATCAGGGCCGCTAATTCTATCCTGGCGTGGTTGCCCCTGGGGTTCAATTTGTTCAGCATTAGTATTTTGGGGAGCATTATTCACTTGGGATGTCTGGTTACCCTGAGAATATCTTCACCACTTATTGTATCTACCCTTGCGGGATACCAATTATTTTTGGGATATTCTCTTTGGGAGTAATTATTTACCTGAGTATGTCCCCCATTTTGGATATAGCCTCTCTGCGCCTCAGCCCGTGTTGGGGAAGGAGTATAGTTAAACCTCTGTGGAGATGGCCTGTTTCCTCTGGCCACCTCTGCGTAGGTTTTCTTTTTAGACTCCAAATTGAGGGGGCTAGGTGACACCCTAGTTTCTGCCACAATTTTGGATTTTTATTCCTTTTTAAGCCCCTGTTCACCGGACTGCTGAATAGAGTATAACTTTGTACTCTCTTTGATCAGCCATTCCAATGAGCAGTTCTCATCAAAATCTCTAGCTAAATTAATTTTTTTTTTTTTTTGCATAAAATTTTTTATTGAGGTTTTAGAAAATATTACAAACAGAATTATCAGTAGATAACAATAGCGTCATAGTTAGACACACAATTTTAACGTATAATGATAGTAGAAAGGTAGTGCCATAATAATATATCACAAAAAGAATTGAAACAGTAATAACACTGTGCATATGAAGTGGAAGGCTTAACACTATCACTCCACTCATCTGTTAAAGGATATGTCATTGCACAAAAAGGAACCAATAAGTGGAAGTGACAGTCTAGAGTAAATCAAACTAGTATGTCCATAGAAATTCTGTAGAATGCGTAACAAAACCTCGATTTTATAATATGAAGTGAAAAAGAACGTTGATGATCCCCCTATTGCGGTAAAAAAAACATGAAATAATTTATTCAAGTATGAATGGGGCAATAGTGGGGAGTTGGCATTATGATTTATGGGGGAAGGGAGATGCAGCGGGCAAGAGCCGCTCTAGATTAGATAAGGGGGGAAGGAGGGGGGGACGGAGCCAGCTAGGATGTCGAACATGTGAAACCATTGAGTCACTAAGTGTTGGGTATAAAACCGGTAGGGATATCGTCTTTCGATGTTACATTTATATTTAAAGGGACAGTCTACACCAAAATGTATCTTATTTAAAAAGATAGATAATCCCTTTATTACCCATTCCCCAGTTTTGCATAACCAACACAGTTATATTAATATACATTTTACCTCTTTGATTACCTTGTATCTAAGCCTTTGCAGACAGCCTCCTTATCTAAGTGCCTTTGACAGACATGCAGTGTAGTCAATCAGAGAAGACTCCTAAATAACTTCACGGGAGTGAGCACAATGTTATCTATATGACACATGTGAACTAGCACAGTCTAACTGTGAAAAACTTTCAAAATGCTCTGAGCTAGGAGGCGGTTTTCAACTGTTTAGAAATCAGTTTGAGCCTAGCTAGGTTTAGCTTTTCAAAAATACCACCAAGGGAACAAAGCAAATTTGATGAGAAAAGTAAATAGGAAAGTTGTTTAAAATTGCATGCCCTATCTGAATCATGAAAGTTTAGTTTTGACTTTACTGTCCCTTTAAGGGAGAAAAGCTAAGGCATTTTGCTCTATTTCATTGTATGTACTATATAATAACGTTATGTAGCATGTTAGACTATTACATAGAGTAAAGATAAATGAGCTGCAAGGAAGAAATAGGGGGAGGGGGTATATGAGAAATGTTACAGAGGTGATACAGATAATAATATAACCTATCTGGAAAACAGTAGTTAGGGTGGTATAGTGACTGAGAGTATGAGAAGGGCATGGTATATCATTAATCCTATGTATCCTAAATGAGTTTTCTAGTCTTGGTCATGAATAGAGTTATGTTCAGGTGCTAAATAAGAATATTAAAGAAAACTACCCATTCAGAGATTTCAGCTGACATCTAGTGATAACATAGATATTGTCAAACTATATTTCCATAATACTAAATGGACCTGAGCTCTATAAATAGCTTTGTGATGAATCAAAGGAAGAATCAGCCCCAGGGTCTGTTTAGTAGCATATCGATAAGCCCCTAGATACATAGTAGAGTCTCGTGTTGCATTAGAGAAAGTGTATGAGCAACTAGACAACAAGGGAGTTATAGACTTCCGGCAGTGGAGGTACTGTTACCCAATATAGGTGTGGTATTATATTGGGTCGTGAGACTAGATAGAGTGGATGAGTTGGGTATGAAAAATACGGTCTGCTAATAATACACTTCATGATCATTTAATGTAGGTGAGCCATAGTAGTGAGCGTGTAACAAGAAATTATTATCTAACTAAATGTATAAGGAACACACAAACTTCATGTAAGAAAGGAGACATCCATAGTATACAGGGCGGAACAATTATCAGCCATTGCGTGACTATATATTAAAGTGAAAGAGGATGTACTGGCGCTTAGGTTTGGTAGTATATAAAAAAAAAAAAAAAAAGGGGGGTGAGTTCTATTAGAATATACACAGCATTCCAGTCTGGGAACCCAGTACAAGACTAGATTGCATGTACATAAAGCAGTGAGCAAAAGTAGGCCTCAGCCACATGAATTAAATATTCAAACATTTAAAGAGCAAGAAAATTACCATTATGTACCCCTATGCAGAGATATTGATAGATAGTTGTAAAAGCTTATATATGATATAACTAGGATATCTTTGCTACATACTCAAGGCTAAGTGAGTAAGCTAAAATTAAAGCTGTGGTGAGGGAAGAATCTCTGTTGTGAAAGATACAGTGGTACATCATGTAATATACAAAACAGTAGGGTAGGTGGGATTCAACATTATCCACAGGAACAGCATGAGAAACAATAAACATAAAGAACAGCCAGTCACTTATATATTAAACAACAGTAACATTGGGAGTCCACAACAAGATAAGGGTATGGTTAGGCATCAATAGGCAATAAGGTTGATGAGGGAAAGTTTATAGGGCATAGCAGTTTCAGCTCTCATCAACGCCAGGGATCTCCACTGCTTCAACCCACTCCCACTGCTTGTGTGAATTTATGGGTTATCTCACTAGCAAGTCTCCATTGCGATGCTGTGATCGCAAGTATATTGGCAACATACTTAACCTCCCAACCTATTTCTAGTCCCGGTCTGATGCTTCTTATGATGCCGACTGAGATATTGACCGGAGCAAGCCATGTCCCCTCATGTGATCCGCTCTTAGTGGAAGTATGCATTGCGCTAGTTTGGTCCGAAATCCTCCGTCCGAAATCCCATGCTCTCTCATCATAGATCATGGCTTCAGTTGTACCGCCAAGTTCTAAAACCAGAATGCTCTGTAAGAGCCGGCTCTTGATGTCATCGGAAACCGCTACAGTTGTAGGGATCTCAGCCTGAATGTGCAGTGTGTCCGATTGGTATGGCCCCTCATTGTCCAGCACCGCAGACTTAACCAGTCCATTACAGGGGTCAGTCAGTTGATCTAGATCCCAGCTACTCGAGTTCTCCATCAAAATGCCAGAAGGGGTCACTGCGATATCTGTAGAGTCGGATAAAGGTGTGGCATAGGTCCTGCCCTGTTGTACTGGTTCTGTGTTCATAATTGCGGGTTCCGGCATTGGGATGCAGGCAGAAAATAGTAATAAGAGGTCCCCTCTCAGGTCTCGATAATGCTTCTCCAGTAGCTGTGCGGTGTGGCGTTCCCACAAGTCTAGGGCTTCCATGTTGGCGTGGCTGCTTAGGTATATGCTCGCCCCGGCAGCTCCACGTGGCGTAGCTTAGAGCAGAGAGATCTTAACAATGTCTTTTAGAACCAACAAATCTCTTTCTTGTCGAGAGCAGTGGGTCCAGCTTGTTATCTAGTGTGCCACTATAGAGATACAGATCGATTATATATAGTTTAAGGCATGTATTTATAACCTAAAGCCCGGAGCTCCGTACAAACACATCTAACTGCCTCAATAGTTGGCTCCGCCCCCCTTAGCTAAATTAATTTTGATGGGTGCGGGCAATGCTTCAAAAAATAAATTCACAAATTCTGAGCATTCAAATTTGGGATTATCTTCAGCCATACTGTATGCATTTTTTAGTATAGAAAGGAACTCTATGGGGCTCTGATTTGCACTACATTTTAAACCATATACAGCTATTTTCGCTGCAGTTTTAGTGCGATGTTGCCCAAATTCTTTTCTGCACTGTCGTTTTGTTTAACTCCAGGAATGAATATTCATATCCTTTAGTGAAGCAAAGAAATTGTGATGTTTACCTTCAAATACCCAGGGCAGAAATTTAATTTTTGACTGCTCACTTGTAACATTCATTATAGCTAAAGCATTTTCAAAGGCCTCTAAATGATCAATTACACAGTCTGTTCCCTTGTTGGAGAATCTAGCTACTGTATCCTTTAGGAAAGTAATTATTTTATGGGAGTCATATACCTTATTAGACTTATTTTGGGATTCTCTAGGAGCCTTATTTTTGGGGTTGGAGTGTTCCCTATTTTCACTACGGGGAGACCCCCTACATACATTAGTACTATGTGGGCTATTTGAGTAGTTAGCTCCACCCCTTGACTCTCTATTAGAGTTTCCCTCCCCCTCATCAGCTGAGTTACAGCAGCTCCCTAAATTTACATCATGAGGTGACTGACTATTTGGGAAATCTATTTCTGACCCAACAGGGGTCATTTGTCTACACTCTTCCATATATTTCTGCATTTCGTCCCTGATGCATTCTCTAAGGGAGTTAGAATTATCTGCATTATTCTCATTTTTAATAGAGGGGTTTTCCTTATGGCGATATGACCTTTTTAAATCACTTAATTCTCTCTGGCTTTGCGCAAGCTGTTTATTTAACTCTTGTATCTTTGCTAGTAAATCTAAGTTATGCTTATCTAAGGTAGTTATGTCTTATACAAACTCATCAATTTTATTTTCGGCTATTTTTAAATTCTCTTCGCATCTGCATGGGGATCGAATACTACTTTCTAGCTCCTCTATTTGCAATTCTTTCTCTATGAGATATAGCGACATTTCGTCACTAATGCATATCACTAGGGGCCAAGATATTAGTATTAGTTTGTCTTGCTTTTTGAGAATCTTGCTTTGATTAATCATTAATAATTCTTGGAATAATTCATTTTTTTCATTCTACCTATCATCATCAATGGCAAGATTTTTAGCCTTAATTTCAAGCATATTCATGTAGTCATTGAATCCACCCGATATATAAAACCTCTCTTTAATGTGGCCTAAAATGTCCCTCTTAAGGACCTGACCTCAAGTAAGGTGTATTGTTAGGGCACAATTTTCAACGTTATGTACAGAATTAAATGAGTCACTCCTAGTAATAGACATTATTATTTTGGCTTAGTATTTAGTTAAATAAAAACGCTAATACAATTTTTACCAATAAGAGAGAGAGAGAAAATTATATTTTGAAAATAATATTAATATTAATTTTGAAATATGAAAAATGTATATTTTTATTAATTCTGAAATATGAAAAATGTATATTTTTATGAATTTTGAAATATGAAAAATTAATTTTTATTAATTTTGAAATATGAAAATTTAATACTTTTATCAATTTTTCAAAATTAATTTTTAATAATATTCCAAGATATTAATATTAATCTTGAAACATGAAAATCATTTTTTCTATTTATTTCTATTTACTACAAATATATTATATCAATATGATAAATATTAATAATATCTCATGCCAAGTGCCTCCAAATAATATGTCAGTATATGGCCGGGTTATAACACAATATATTTTATAATTATTCTTTAAAATAAACCCACAATCAAATATGCATATACTAAGACAATAAAATTAATATTAATTCCTGAATTCTTTTTATTAGTTAATATCTATAAACAAATTGAAATATATTTGTAGGAACAAGAATATGAATCAATACTATACACTAAAACTATTAAAATATGCTATACAAATCTCATAAAAGTTGCCTTATTCACAATAGCCTCCCAAATCAGAATTGCATTTAAAGTATCACAATGAGACTAAGATATTAGCTACTAACATTAAGACTGGTACAATCAACAGTGCTAAGTTAAACAATAGGACAATATACACTCTTATTAAAACATCAGAAATTGTATATATTATCTGTGCAAACAACCCACTCCTATGTCTAAGCAGAAATAAATTCTTTACCTACAGTTAAGACAAATTCTGAGATATATGTATCTGTATGTTTGCCAGGTTAGATTACTTAGCATCAAGGATTTATTTAACAATACATAGGCTATGAAATACTAGTTTTAAAATATTAATTGCAACCCTTTGTTTTTATACTTTACCCAAAATGACCAAAATCGATAATTCAGTTACCAAAAACTCCTTGTTTCATCTCAGAAGATAGATAAGTAAATTTTTGCAATGAGAAAAGGCAATCAGCGTGCTTAGAATGATTGTATTTCAAATGCCCAGCAGTCACTTATCACTCAAGGTCAGCAGCCTCTGTCTTTTTCCCTCTCTTGCCTTACTTATATATGTTTTCAATCATTGATGAAAACATGTGGGTGGCCCTACGGAAACTGATCATCCCATTGGTCACCTGGGAAGTCTTATCGGATTGGCCCTAGGCTTGGCATGGTTACTATGGAAACGCATCTTTTAACAGTTAAGTCTTTTGACAGTTATACTGGATTCTGGCCATCGGGGGCAGCATGACAAACAACACAGCAAATATTTCTTTAAAATGTTTAATAAATGCCATAATTTCTTTACATTAATAATTTACATGTTCAAATGTATTGTACTATGTCACATTATTTATTCTGATTATTTTAATATGAAACATCAGTATTATTTCTAATATCATATTACATCAAAATAATTTATACTGCTAACTATTCCAAAATAAATAGTATTTAAAATCTATTTATATATATTTATACAAATACAGCATGTTTCATATTCAGTACTGCACTGCATTCCAACATGAATAAAATATATTTCATATTTCTAATAAATCTTGAATGCCTGAATCTTGTCTATGCAGATCTGAAATAAAAATAATAGTGTTATTAATCATTGCTTTTTAGGTCCACAGATATCCATATTCATATTCTTCCTGTCATTTTCCACTGGCTTCCTGGAACACAGAGAAATTTTATTAATTTTGGAATAACTTAAACATTTTATATCTACTAATGCAGTTATTCATCTAATTAATTTTCAATCTGAATTGCATTATATACATGTAATACAGTCTAAGGTATATATATGAAATATTTTGTCTGAATATATGTATATGTATATATATATATATACATATATTCATTTCTATGCTGTCTTTTAACAATGGGTTTAAGAGTATAATTTAGAACATGTGTTTTTAGCTGGTCAAATTTTTACTGCCTCAATACACAGACAGGAACTAATTAACAAGTCTATGCTAATCACTATGTAGTCATAATTTCACTTGTTTATCTGATTTTAGGCCCAGAATGTTGTCTCCATACATTCGAGGATGTGTTTGACCATCGGTCTTTGTTTGCTACCCCCTGCAGGTCTGTGAGCTTCAAAAGCTATCTTATCTTTTAATTAGGATAAACATGTCTTCGCCCAGCCAAAACCATTTGGCAGGGGGGGTTGTTATTTTTACAGTGAAATACCACTGTTGTAAATAGCCTCATATTTTATTAATTCTGTGGTCTCACCAACTATATATATATATATATATATATATATATGAAAATTATATATATAATTTTCATTTATAATATTCATATACCCTGACAATTCTTCCTCCTATGATTCTTAAATAGCATGCATTGTGCAAACTAACCTAAATGTATGGTCTTTGAAAGGCAATGCTCTTCAAAATATCAGTTTATCTTCATTAGGTGTCCTATTCATCATTTTCAAAATAGAGGATTGTGAAATACCATCTAAAAAAATATATTAAATCTAAGGGTCTCCAATAGGATGCATCCACAGTCTTGTTCCATAGAATTGTTGCCACTTACCATGTGAACGTGTCTGTCAGATTAGGTAAGGTCCGGAATCAGACCCAAATGCTAGAGTGAACTCAAATAACACACTAGCACACTGAGTATAACCCAGGACGTGACCCCACGACAACTTCTATAAAACAAGGTACTCACACAGAGGGAGAGGTGGTTCTTGAGGTACAGGATAGGAGTACTAGGAAACTTGCTAGTAGGCGGTGTGGGATCAGGAAAAGACGAAGTCAGTTCAGCAGAGTTTGGCAACTTGTAATCAGGCAGTTCAGGGTTAAACAATAGTGTAGTCAGTGAATCAGAGTTTGGCAACTTGTAATCAGGCAGTTCAGGGTTAAACAATAGCGTAGTCAGTGAAGCAGAGTTTGGCAACTTGTAATCAGGCAGTTCAGGGTTAAACAATACTGTAGTCAGTGAAGCAGAGTTCGGCAACTTGTAATCAGGCAGTTCAGGGTTAAACAATACTGTAGTCAGTGAAGCAGAGTTTGGCAACTTGTAATCAGGCAGTTCAGGGTTAAACAATAGAGTAGTCAGTGAAGCAGAGTTTGGCAACTTGTAATCAGGTAGTTCAGGGTTAAACAATACCGTAGTTAGTGAAGCAGAGTTTGGCAACTTGTAATCAGGCAGTTCAGGGTTAAACAATACTGTAGTCAGTGAAGCAGAGTTCGGCAACTTGTAATCAGGCAGTTCAGGGTTAAACAATACTGTAGTCAGTGAAGCAGAGTTTGGCAATTTGTAATCAGGCAGTTCAGGGTTAAACAATACCGTAGTCAATGAAGCAGAGTTTGGCAACATGTAATCAGGCAGTTCAGGATTTTGCAATACCGTAGTCATTGAAGCAAAGTTTGTGGCAACTTATAATCAGGTAGTTGTGGTCAAGGTTCAGTAACAAGTATAATTTGAGTACTCATAGAAGCCACGGACGAAACAAAAAATGGGCACCAGAAGATCGGGCCACCGGAATAAGAAGCCCGTCTGACATCAGCAGAGGGGGACGGCTCAGAATGTGCGCAGCGTTGCTAAGCAACATAACGCACAGGAAAGAGCAGCCGGAAGAACCAGAAGAAGAGGAGCGGAGGCGAACAAGCGTGACAATGCCCCCTCCTCAAGGACCCCTCCAGGGGACCCTACCAGGCTTGGCAGGATGTTTCACATGAAAGGACTTGATGAGAGCAGGAGCATGAATCTGAGAGGCAGGTTCCCAGGACTGTTCGTGATGGGATAACCCTTCCAATGGACCAGGTAGTACGACCGGCTGCCACGATACTTGGAGTCCAAGATACTGGATGGATCTTAAGGGTCTTGGTTAAGGCCAGTTGATAAGCTGAAGAACAAACCTTGGAAATGACTCGAAAAGGACCAATGAATTTGGGACCCAATTTTGTACAGGGCTGTTTTAAGTGAATAAATTTGGTGGACAGCCACACTTTGTCACCCGGTGCGGTGTGAAACAGCTTTACAGCGTTTGCAATCAGCCAACCTCTTGTATCTTCTGGAGGTAGAGAGTAGAATCTGACAGATACGATGCCAATGTTTACAGAGGTCTTTCACAGTGCGATCAGCACCAGGAACTTCAGTAGCGCTATAAGTTATGATAAAAGTTCTAGGTTCAAAGCCATAAGCTGCTTTGAAAGGAGAAGTCTGCAAAGAAGAATTTAGGCGAGAGTTGTGGGCTAATTCCACTAAAGGAAGAAGCTGGGACCAGTTGGAGTGTTAATGGTTTATGTAGTGCCTGAGGAAGGATTCCAGGGATTGATTCACACGTTCGGTTTGTCCATTGGACTGAGGATGATGTGCAGTCGAAAGAGAGATGTTAATACCGAACTGTTTGCACAGAGACCTCCAAAACCTTGAGACAAATTGGAATCTTCGATCAGAGACAATGTCTAAAGGAAATCCATGTAATCTGGTGATATTAAGAATGAAAAGTTCAGAGAGACTCCAAGCAGAAGGTAGCCCTGGTAGAGGAATAAAATGTGCTGACTTGGAGAACCTGTCTACCACTACCCATATGGTCTTGTTTCCAGCAGAAACAGGAAGATCGGTGATAAAGTCCATGGATATGTGGGACCAAGGGTAATGTGGTACAGGAAGAGGTTGTAATAAACCAATCGGTAGTCGAGAAGAGTGTTTATTGGTTGCACAAGAGTTACAAGCGGCAACGTAATCCTTTACATCTTTGCTCATGGAGGGCCACCAAACATGTTGTTTGAGTCTCCACAGGTTATTGTTCATTCCAGGATGACCAGCCAGTAGGCTGTCATGAGCCCATCTCAGAAGTTTTCAACGAAATTTATATGGTACATACAGGATTCTGGGAGGAAGTTTGTAGGAAGACAGTACTTGTTCTTGAGCTGAATGAAGTGCCTGCATAGGGAAAGATAATACTTGAGCTAGAACACTGACTGAACATAGTATAGGATCAGTATCCGGTAGTGTAGAATTGGTAGATTGGTACTGCCTGGACAGAGCATTAGCTTTGGAATTCTTGGTACCCGGAACATAGGAAAGTACGAAATTAAATCTAGAAAAGAACAAAGCCCACCAAGCTTGACGAGAGTTGAGGCGTTTAGCCGTATGGAGGTACAGGAGATTCTTGTGGTCGGTTAAGATTAGAAATTGTTGACTAGTACCCTCAAGCCAATGTCTCCATTCATCTAAGGCCAGTTTTATGGCCAGTAACTCCTTGTTATCTACGTCATAATTTAGTTTGGCTGGATTGAATTTCTTAGAAAAGAACCCCACAGGATGTATCTTGCTGGTGATTGGATTACGTTGGGAGAGTACTGCTCCAGCAACAATAGAGGAGGCATCCACCTCAAGGATGAATTGGAGCTCAAGAATGGGATGACATAGGATAGATGCTGACAAGAATGCAGATTTCAGAGTCTCAAAAGCCTGAATTGCAGAACTAGGCCAATCTCTGCAGTTTTGGCCCCTCTTGGTAAGGGAAGTGAGAGGAGAAGTAATATTGGCAAAGTCTCTTATAAACTTCCGATAGTAGTTGGCAAAGCCAAGAAACCTCTGTAGGGATTTGAGGGTAGTAGGTCTGGGACAGTCTTTGATTGCCGATAGTTTATCAGGATCCATGTCAAATACAGATTTAGATATAATATAACCCAAGAAGGGAATAGAATTTTGGTGGAAAGAGCATTTCTCCAGTTTGGCGAAGAGAGAATTCTCACATAATCTTTGGAGTACCAATCTTGTATGGTGAAAATGTTCTTGTAAGTCTTTGGAATAGATAAGTATGTCGTCAAGATAAATGATAATATAGTGATTTAAGTAGTCTCTGAAGATCTCATTAACAAAGTGTTGGAACACAGCCGGTCCATTGCACAATCCAAATGGCATAACAAGATACTCATAGTGGCTGAATCTGGTGTTAAATGCAGTCTTCCATTCGCTCCCCTTACGAATTCTAACCAAATTATAGGCCCCTCAAAGGTCCAACTAGGAGAAGATAGAAGCTCCTTGAAGACGATCAAATAGCTCAGGGATGAGCGGAAGGGGATAACTGTGGTTTAAAGCCCAATAGTTGATGCAGGGTCAAAGACCTCCATCTTTTTTACCAATGAAGAAAAAACCTGCTCCTACTGGTGAAGATGATGGATGAATAAACCCTCTGGCTAAGTTATCCTTAATGTATTTTTCCAGAGAGATATATTCCTGACGAGAAAGGGTATAGGTTTTACCTTTGGGTAGAGGAGCTCCAGATAATAGATCAATAGGACAGTCAAAAGTCTGATGAGGTGGTAATGTTTCAGCCTCCTTCTTAGAAAAAACATCACAAAAATCATGATACTGCTTTGGTAACATATCATGGATGTCTACAAGAGCCACGACAGAACTGGAAGATTTGGAGGGACATTGCAGACACTGTTTGAAACAAGTAGTTCCCCAGGCTATGAGTTCCCCTTTGGACCAGGAAAAAACAGGATCATGGAGCTGCAACCATGGTAGTCCTAAAATCAAAGGAAATTGTGGAGAAGTGATGACATCAAAACTGATGCTTTCAGAGTGGAGTATTCCCACGGACATGTGAAGAGGTATAGTGGAATATTGAATATATCCTGAGCCCAGAGGTTGACCACTGACCGTGGTAACCTTAATTAATTGATTCTTGGTAAGAAGAGGAAACTTAAGAGAGTCGACATATCTTGAATCCATAAACATTCCTGCAGCTCCTGAGTCTATGAGAGCTTGAGTCTGAATCTTGGTACTTCCAACAGTGAGAGTAACAGGAACAAAAAGCTTGGGATTGAGGGTTCTGGATTAACTGGATTAACTCTCTCCCTTGATCAGTAATTAAGCCTTGGCTTTTACTGGCTGGGTAGGACAGTCTCTTATCAAATGACCTTTAGTACCACAGTACAGACACAGTCCTAAAGTACGCTTTCTAAGGCATTCTGCTTTGGACAACTTGATTGCTCCTACTTCCATTGGTTCTACAAATTCAGACGAATTAGAGTTAGTGGTAGACTGACCAGGAGAACGAGACTGTGGATGAAATATTGATCTAGGAAACGGTCTCCTATTCTGGTCTCTTTCCTGTAGTCGTTCAGAGTACCGGGTGTCAAGTTTAATACATAAGTTGATTAGGTCTTCTAAAGATTTTGGAAAATCACGAAATACTAGCTCATCTTGTTTTTGCATGCAGTGCCCCATGGTTCCATGTTGTTTCTGCGGCTAAAGTCCGGAATTCTATAGCATATTGAGCTACTGAAAGGGAGCCCTGTCTTAAGTCCAACATCCCAGCTTCGGCTGCAGCAGACCTACCAGGTTTATCAAAAACGGAAGAAAAAGAGGTTGTTCTTTTCCAGGAAAAGTGATACCCAAGCCAAAGCCTTACCCTTCATTAAGGGACATCAAAAAGGTAATCTTTGAAGATGAATTGAAAAACACTTGAGGATTATTTCTGAAGTGTAAGCGACACTGGTTAAGGAATCCACTGCAGTCTTCATGATTGCTGTCCTAATTATCAGGCAGTGGGATTCTAGGAAACAGTTGTCTCACAGGCTGTGGCGGATTATAGACAGCAGTAGAACTGGCAGCGGCAGGGGTAGAGGTAGTCTGAGGAGGAGCGGAGAGTTTATGCAGAAGAACAGTAATCTGGTCAAGTTTAGAATCTAGAGACTGCAGGTGTGCAGCATGTGTTCCAAGAAGTTGTCCTTGGAGGGTCACAGCCCTGGATAACTTAGCGGGGTCCATATTTTTGGCCTGTTTGTTATGTCAGGTTAGGTAAGGTCTGGAATCAGACCCACATGCTAGAGTGAACTCAAATAACACACTAGCACACTGAGTATAACCCAGGACGTGACCCCACAACAACTTCTATAAAACAAGGTACTCACACAGAGGGAGAGGTGGTTCTTGAGGTACAGGATAGGAGTACTAGGAAACTTGCTAGTAGGCGGTGTGGGATCAGGAATAGGCAAAGTCAGTTCAGCAGAGTTTGGCAACTTGTAATCAGGCAGTTCAGGGTTAAACAATAGCGTAATCAGTGAATCAGAGTTTGGCAACTTGTAATCAGGAGGTTCAGGGTTAAACAATAGCGTAGTCAGTGAAGCAGCATTTGGCAACTTATAAGCAGACAGTTCAGGGTTAAACAATACCGTAGTCAGTGAAGCAGAGTTTGGCAACTTGTAATCAGGCAGTTCAGGGTTAATCAATAGAGTAGTCAGTGAAGCAGAGTTTGGCAACTTGTAATCAGGCAGTTCAGGGTTAAACAATACCGTAGTCAGTGAAGCAGAGTTTGGCAACTTGTAATCAGGCAGTTCAGGGTTAAACAATACTGTAGTCAGTGAAGCAGAGTTCGGCAACTTGTAATCAGGCAGTTCAGGGTTAAACAATACCGTAGTCAGTGAAGCAGAGTTTGGCAACTTGTAATCGGGCAGTTCAGGGTTAAACAATACCGTAGTCAGTGAAGCAGAGTTTGGCAACATGTAATCAGGCAGTTCAGGATTTAGCAATACCATAGTCAGGGAAGCAGAGTTTGGCAACTTGTAATCAGGTAGCTCTAGTTAAGGTTCAGTAACAAGGAGAATATGAGTACTCACAGAAGCCACAGAAGAAACAACAAACGGACACCAGGAGATCGGGCCGCCGGAATAAGTAGCCTGCCTGACGTCAGCAGAGGGGGACGGCTCAGAATGTGCGCATCGTGGTTAAGCAACATAACACACAGGACAGAGCAGCCAGAAGAACCGGAAGAAGAGGAGCTGAGGGGAGCGAGTGTGACAGTGTCTTTGTATGGTTTTCAAGGTCAGCACATTTGAAAGACAATGCCCCAGACATGATCACATTGGTATTCTTCACTTTCAGTCTGAGATTCTTTACTTTCAGTCTTGAATTCTTCACTTTCAGTCTTTAGATGAAGTCATCTCCCTAATGGCAGAAAAAGTGTAAATCATTCAAATCATTAATAGAAGTGTGTGACTTAGTTCTGCATCCCCCTTCATTTCTGAAACTATTTATATCACTAGCTTACTAAGCGTGTGTAGCATCATGTGTTATGTTCTATAAATCAAGTGTGAAGATGAGTCATACATTGTGCAGACCTAACTTCTGATGTATGACTTGGAATATGACTTGGAAACATATAGTATTGCTAGAAGATCTCGTAATGAGTATCCAAAAATCTAGAAATGTGTAAACTAAATACTACATTTTAAAATGTATGCCATATGATGGCTGATTGTGAAAAATTCCCGCCAACCACAGTCCATACATTGTTTATACTTACCATCTGATGTTGTCTTTGAAAACCAGGTGGCGAAGTCATTACAGGACCCAATGCCAGAATCATCTGATGTATAAATTACCTATAACAATAATAATAATAATAAATTATCTTTTTTTTTTAATAATTTGATGAACAATCCTAACATGTTTGCACTATTCTCTACTTCTCATTTCCCTAAAATTCACACATATTCACAATGTTCCTATATAACTTCTAGTATTTACCGTCTGAAGTGGCGGTTGATGATGTTTGCTCTGACATTAAGCCCCTCGTCCCGGAATGGCCCCTCTAGAACAGGGTCATCCTCCTCATCTTGGAGGAGGTCTCGGGGTGCCTGGACGGCCTGCAGCTTCCCAGCCCGTTGAGCAATGTTATGCAGGATGCTGCAGGCTATAACGATCTTCGCCACCTTCCTAGGGCTGTATTGGAGGGCTCCTCCAGACCTGTCCAGGCATCTTAGTCTCATTTTGAGGAGCCCAAACATCCTCTCCACTACAACCCTAGTCCGCTTGTGCGCCCGATTGTAGCGCTCCTGGGCCTCGTCCGTGGGGTTACGTAACGGCGTAATGAGCCAAGGCCGGCTCATGTAACCCGAATCACCTATAAACAATGAACATAACAAAATGACAAATATTAAAAATATCGTTAAAATTATTATATTAAAATACAATTCATTTGTGTACAGGAAAATCCCCTACAATAAAATATTTCAGAAAAACAATTAAATGGTTAAATCGCATTCTCTATCTGCCCATTTAAGCTAAGACATGTTACCTATGCATATTTCGCATTTACCAGACATTTGCTAAAAGAGAAAGAAATGGTTAAATTGCATCCTAGAGCTGCACATTTAAGCTAAGACATGCTACATATCTGTTTGGAGCTAAAACTAGACATTTGCGGAAAGAGACAATTAAATGGTTAAAGCGCATTCTATATCTGCCCATTTAAGCTAGGACATGCTACATTTGCGTATTTCACATAAACCAGACATTTGCTAAAAGGGAAAGAAATGGTTAAATTGCATCCTAGAGCTGCCCATTTAAACTAAGACATGCTACATATATTTTTTTGGAGCTAAAACTAGACATTTGCAGAAAGAGACAATTAAATGGTTAAAGCACATTCTATATCTGCCAATTTAAGCTAGGAGATGCTACATATGCATATTTCGCATAAACCAGACATTTGCTAAAAGAGAAAGAAAACATAATTTATGTAAGAACTTACCTGATAAATTCATTTCTTTCATATTAGCAAGAGTCCATGAGCTAGTGACGTATGGGATATACATTCCTACCAGGAGGGGCAAAGTTTCCCAAACCTCAAAATGCCTATAAATACACCCCTCACCACACCCACAAATCAGTTTAACGAATAGCCAAAAAGTGGGGTGATAAGAAAAAAGTGCGAAAGCATAAAAAATAAGGAATTGGAATAATTGTGCTTTATACAAAAAAATCATAACCACCATAAAAAAGGGTGGGCCTCATGGACTCTTGCTAATATGAAAGAAATGAATTTATCAGGTAAGTTCTTACATAAATTATGTTTTCTTTCATGTAATTAGCAAGAGTCCATGAGCTAGTGACGTATGGGATAATGAATACCCAAGATGTGGAACTTCCACGCAAGAGTCACTAGAGAGGGAGGGATAAAATAAAGACAGCCAATTACGCTGAAAAACCATCCACACCCCAAAATAAAGTTTCAATCTTATAATGAAAATAAAAGCAGAAGAATCAAACTGAAACAGCTGCCTGAAGTACTTTTCTACCAAAAACTGCTTCAGAAGAAGAAAACACATCAAAATGGTAGAATTTAGTAAAAGTATGCAAAGAAGACCAAGTTGCTGCTTTGCAAATCTGATCAACCGAAGCTTCATTCCTAAACGCCCAGGAAGTAGAAACTGACCTAGTAGAATGAGCTGTAATCCTTTGAGGCGGAGTTTTACCCGACTCATCATAAGCATGATGAATCAAAGACTTTAACCAAGATGCCAAAGAAATGGCAGAAGCCTTCTGGCCTTTCCTGGAACCGGAAAAGATAACAAATAGACTAGAAGTCTTTCGGAAATCTTTAGTAGCTTCAACATAATATATCAAAGCTCTGACTACATCCAAAGAATGCAACGATCTTTCCTTAGAATTCTTAGGATTAGGACATAATGAAGGAACCACAATTTCTCTACTAATGTTGTTAGAATTCACAACCTTAGGTAAAAATTTAAATGAAGTTCGCAACACCGCCTTATCCTGATGAAAAATCAGAAAAGGAGACTCACAAGAAAGCACAAACTTACTTCACCACCTCCAAGGGAGGCAAAGTTTGTAAAACTGATTTGTGGGTGTGGTGAGGGGTGTATTTATAGGCATTTTGAGGTTTGGGAAACTTTGCCCCTCCTGGTAGGAATGTATATCCCATACGTCACTAGCTCATGGACTCTTGCTAATTACATGAAAGAAAACATAACCTATAAACAATGAACATAACAAAATGACAAATATTAAAAATATCGTTAAAATTATTATATTAAAATACAATTCATTTGTGTACAGGAAAATCCCCTACAATAAAATTTTTCAGAAAAACAATTAAATGGTTAAATCGCATTCTCTATCTGCCCATTTAAGCTAAGACATGTTACCTATGCGTATTTCGCATTTACCAGACATTTGCTAAAAGAGAAAGAAATGGTTAAATTGCATCCTAGAGCTGCACATTTAAGCTAAGACATGCTACATATCTGTTTGGAGCTAAAACTAGACATTTGTGGAAAGAGACAATGACATGGTTAAAGCGCATTCTCTATCTGCCCATTTAAGCTAGGACATGCTACCTATGCGTATTTCGCATAAACCAGACATTTGCTAAAATAAAAATAAATGGTTAAATTTCATCCTAGAGCTGCCCATTGAAGTTAAGACATGCTACATATCTGTTTGAAGCTAAAACTAGACATTTGCGGAAAGAGACAATTAAATGGTTAAAGAGCATTCTATATCTGCCCATTTAAGCTAGGACATGGTACATATGCGTATTTTGCATAAAACAGACATTTTCTAAAAGAGAAAGAAATGGTTAAATTGCATCCTATAGCTTCACATTTAAGCTAAGACATGCTACATATCTGTTTGGAGCTAAAACTAGACATTTGCGGAAAGAGACAATGACATGGTTAAAGCGCATTCTCTATCTGCCATTTAAGCTAGGACATGCTACATATGCGTATTTCGCATAAACCAGACATTTGCTAAAAGGAAAAAAATGGTTAAATTGCATCCTAGAGCTGCACATTACACAAACACAACAGTTTTTGAAGACTACAGTGGCAATTGTCTAACTAATTAACCATGTTGTGCACAAATACTCACCAATGAGCCACCCAGGGGGAAAATGTCTGGTCTCAAACTGCCACCACAGGGACGACTGTTTAAGGATGCGGGCATCATGACAAGCCCCGCCGAAATTTGCACACACGTGCATAATCCGCATCCGTGCGTCGCAAACAAACTGCACGTTTAGACTATGGAAGTGTTTGCGATTTCGGAAGGGCAGGTCATCTTCTGGAGCACGCAGCGCAATGTGGGTGCAATCTTTTGCTCCCAAGACATTGAGCTTTCGAGCTATTGCAAAGAATTCCCTCTTCAGGCGCCTCCAATCACCATCATTTTGAGGGAATCCTATGAAATGCTTACTGACTCCTACCATGGCATCCAGAAAGTTGTCACCACAGAGAAGGTACCCTGAGCAAGCCCATGCATGTACCCCTCTCCAGATTGAAAACTTCCGGAGGCCAGGATGTGTATGCAACTTAGTATCTTGGTCATACCAGGGATTGCAGTCCGCATACGTCTATGTGGCTCCATATGAGGTTTAAGAACATCGTAAAGGCTAATGAGCTGTTCGCTATTGAGCCTATTCTTGTCATAAACCTTGAAGTCACTCATGTTATCCAAGGTGGGCCTCACCCTGTGAACAGGAGGACCTCTAACCAGACGAGCCCTTTGTCTCTCTTGGAGACGCTGAGCTCGCCTGATTCTATTGAACACCACTCGTGCAACAGCACCAGCAGCAACTAACTGCGGATCATCCATATTTACCAAGCTAAGCAGCACAAAGCCAAACAGCAGAGCAAACACACAAGGAGTAACAAGGTATGCAAAAACACAAAAGCAATGTTGATCACAAGGGACGCTTTGGCCATGTTGTTTGGGGGATTTATAGTGCAATATGTCCAATGGTAGTAAGTTTGTAATGATTGCTGATTGTATACACTTGATTGTATGTGAGCGGCGCAAATGCTTTGAAAGTGGGCATTTTTTTTAGGTGTTTGCTGAAATTTTGTTTTCCCCCAATGAATCGTAATGTGAAAGTGTAAAATATCACACATACAGTGCATCTTCGTAATGTTTGTTCATATGCATAATAAATACTTATTAAACGCGATCTTATAGTAAAAAGCACACATCCACGCTAACATGATTGAAAGTGCATAGCTGTGTATAATGTGCATAGACATGGCATAGAATCTGATCGATCAATGTTGCTGCAATATTGTTTCTAAACGATAAAGTAACTGCTGACATCTGTAATCTTCTATATATAAGTGATTTGCGAGATGTCAATATTTTACGTGTCCCATTGTAATCGCAATAACAATGAAGATCTTCCGGCTGACATCTGTAGTATTGTCTATATAAGTGATTTGCGAGATGTCAATATTGTACACGTCCCATTAAAATCACAATAATAATGAAGATCTTCCAAACTCTTGTTTACGAATATGTAATATTGTAGTATTGAGTGAGAAACTTCTGAAAGGGGCGGTACAGTCCAAAAGCTGTAATCTGTATGGTGGAAGCTTATAATGACATCATCATATTAGCAACCTGCCTGTCTAGTTAGCAAATCTTCATTGTGTTGTATTTTACAACATTCTTATTGTGTGCTGATTAAAAATATAAATGTGCGCTTTGCTGTTGTGTGATGCGTGTTATTTATATCTATCTATGTATTGTGATTCTCTCCCACATATGCTGACTTATATAAAGCACTATAGCATTGTTGTTCCTTCCAAAAAAGTGACAGCTCTAATCTGTTCTAATGCTGTTTTCTTATTCTACGTAATTCCTAATGGTATATTATGAGTGAATCGTGATATTAAAGGGACAGTAAATCCATATTTTATGTTTCATGATTCATAGAGAGAATCTAATGTTAAGCAACCTTCCAATGTAGTTGTATGATGCAAATGTGTTCATTGTTTATATGTGTTTTCCCCCCAGAATATCAATGCACATGTATGAGTCAATGATAAAAGTCATGTATGTGCATCCATTAATGATCATGTGTTAAGCCTATGTAGATATGCTGTTCATGCAAGCATATGAATTGAATAAATGAAATGTTATAATAGAGGTAAATTAGAGGTGTTTCCAATTGGCTACTGTTTGTGAATAATGAAATGTAAAAATTATTTTTCTGTCCATTTAAATATGATGTAATTTTTCCAACCGATTTTGTATTGGTGATGGTGATTTGTAGTTGATGTAATGTAAATTTATATAACAATTTGATGTTGTAGTGAATTTCACACAAGTAAAAGCCATAACTCCATAGGGAAATAGTCATTTTTTGATCTATTTGTCATAGCGGGACTAACACAAGAGAGTTAGTTTTCTTGCCTACGCATTTTACGTGCGTTAGGTAAATCTGCCTGTCACGTGCACGGGCACGTCTTCCCCATAGAAGTCAATGGAGGAGAAAAATTTGTTGAGAAATAAAATCCAACACTTGTTTTGAGCGTAAAGTGAGTGACGCCATGTTCTTGTGTGAAAAAGTAGCTAAATGTTAATTTCCTAATAAAAATCTGATTTGTGTAGGTAATGTGCTGTATATTATTTGTATGTATCGGTTAGTGTATGTATGTGATAATATTTGTAGTTAGATGTAGCTATATGATTGTATGTACCCGTCTGTCTATGTAAGTCAATGGAAAATGGATTTGTGTGGGTTTTTCTTTTCAAACAACCGAGATCTCGTAACTTTGATCCGTTCTATTTTGACATGAAAATGTAAAATCCGAAAATTAAATATTGTGTAGTGTTTGTATGAGTGTAAGTGTACTTTGTGTATTGTTTTTGAAGTGATTTGTGGATGTTTTTGTTATCGATATATGAAACTCGTAATACCAGCGGTATGGAAAAAGCAGTGTTAGGAGGATTTTTCACGCATAAAGCACAACTCGTAATCTAGCTGTGTGTTTTATATTAAATATATGACTTATATATCTATTTCTAGGTTGTGATGTTTAAATATATTTCTGAGGAGTCCTATTAGGTTTATTCCACCCAAATCAGGATACCTTTACCTGTATTTTTACTTAAAAAAAAGTAAAACAGTTTGCTAAATGAGGATAAAAAAAATGGAATGAGTATGCTAATGGATAAAAACTATATATATATATATATATATATATATATATATATATATATATATATAGAGAGAGAGAGAGAGAGATAATAGTATGTATTCTATGTTATCCAGTGTATTTATACAGACCAGTGTACAAGCATTACTGCTGGTTGCGAGCTCATAAGTGGCAGAGTGTATCAATAAAATCGATAAGGCATGATCATAACTATACTTTAAGCAAGATGTTTTATTTCAAACATATACAGCTAGATCGCGAGTTTTGTCGGTAAGGCTGTGCGGTGCTAACGCTCCTTTTTTTCTTACCGCTCCCTTTAAACAACACTGGTATTACGAGTTTTCTGCAAGCTGGCGTTAGCCTCAGAAAAGTGAGCGTTGATCAAAATTTAGCTCCACATCTCACCTCGATACCAGCGTTGTTTACGGTAGCGGTAAACTGGCAAAACGTGCTCGTGCACGATTTCCCCATAGGAAACAATGGGGCTGAGCTGGCTGAAAAGAAAACTAACACCTGCAAAAAAGCAGCGTTCAGCTCCTAACGCAGCCCCATTGTTTCCTATGGGGAAATTTTTTTTACGTCTGCACCTAACACCCTAACATGAACCCCGAGTCTAAACACCCCTAATATTACACTTATTAACCCCTAATCTGCCGCCCCCGCTATCGCTGACACCTACATTATAATTATTAACCCCTAATCTGCCCCCCCAACGTCACCGCAACTATATTACATTTATTAACCCCTAATCTGCCGCCGCCAACGTCGCCGCCACTATAATAAAGTTATTAACCCCTAAACCTAAGTCTAACCCTAACCCTAACACCCCCCTAACTTAAATATAATTTAAATTAAACAAAATTAATTTAACATAATTAAATAAATTAATCATATTTAAAACTAAATAATTACTGATAAAATAAACCCTAAGCTAGCTACAATATAACTAATAGTTACATTGTAGCTAGCTTAGGATTTATATTTATTTTACAGGCAACTTTGTTTTTATTTTACCTAGGTACAATAGTTATTAAATAGTTATTAACTATTTAATTACTACCTAGCTAAAATAAGTACAAAATTACCTGTAAAATAAATCCTAACCTAAGTTACAATTACACCTAACACTACACTATCATTAAACTAATTACCTAAACTACCTACAATTAATTACAATTAAATAAAATAAACTAAATTACAAAAAAACCCCCACTAAATTACAGAAAATAAAAAAAGAATTACAAGAATTTTAAACTAATTACACTTAATCTAAACCCCCTAATAAAATAAAAAAGCGCCTCAAAATAAAAAAATGTCCCTACCCTATACTAAATTACAAATAGCCCTTAAAAGGGCCTTTTGCGGGACATTGCCCCAAAGTAATCAGCTCTTTTACCTGTAAAAAAAAAATACAATACCCCCCAACATTACAACCCCCCACCCACACACCCGTACTCTAAAACCCACCCAATCCCCCCTTAAAAAAACCTAACACTACCCCCCTGAAGATCACCCTACCTTGAGCCGTCTTTACCCAGCCGGACACAAGTGGTCCTCCATACGGCAGAAGTCTTCATCCGATCGGGGCAGAAGAGGTCCTCCAGATGGCAGAAAGCTTCATCCAGACGGCATCTTCTATCTTCATCCTTCCGGAGCTGAGCGGGTCCATCTCCAATCCAGCCGACATGGAGCATCCTCTTCAAACAAAGTTCTAATGAAGAATGAAGGTTCCTTTAAATGACGTCATCCAAGATGGCGTCCCTTGAATTCTGATTGGCTGATAGAATCCTATCAGCCAATCGGAATTAAGGTAGGAAAAATCCTATTGGCTAATGTAATCAGCTAATCGGATTGAAGTTCAATCCGATTGGCTGATCCAATCGGTCAATAGGATTGACCTCACATTCTATTGGCTAATTGGAAGATGGACCCGCTCTGTGCCAGAAGGATGAAGATAGAAGATGCAGCCTGGATGAAGCCTTCTGCTGTCTGGAGGACCGCTTCTGCCCCGATTGGATGAAGACTTCTGCCGTATGGAGGACCACTTGTGCCCGGCTGGGTGAAGACGGCTCAATGTAGGGTGATCTTCAGGGGGGGCAGTGTTAGGTTTTTTTAAGGGGGGATTGGGTGGGTTTTAGAGTAGGGGTGTGTGGGTTGTAATGTTGGGGGGGCATTGTATTTTTTTTACAGGTAAAAGAGCTGATTACTTTGGGGCAATGCCCCGCAAAAGGCCCTTTAAAGGGCTATTTGTAATTTAGTATAGGGTAGGGAAATTTTTTTATTTTGGGGGGCTTTTTTATTTTATTAGGGTGATTAGATTAGGTGTAATTAGTTTAAAATTCTTGTAATTCTTTTTTATTTTCTGTAATTTAATGTTTGTTGTTTTTCGTAATTTAGTTTATTTTATTTAATTGTAATTAATTGTAGGTAGTTTAGGTAATTAGTTTAATGATAAAGTAGTGTTAGGTGTAATTGTAACTTAGGTTAGGATTTATTTTACAGGTAATTTTGTACTTATTTTAGCTAGGTAGTTGGTACCTAGTTAAAATATATACAAAGTTGCCTGTAAAATAAAAATTAATCCTAAACTAGCTATAATGTAACTATTAGTTATATTGTAGCTAGCTTAGGGTTTATTTTATCAGTAAGTATTTAGTTTTAAATAGGATTCATTTATTAAATTATGTTAAATTCATTTTGTTTAATTTAAATTATATTTAAGTTAGGGGGGTTAGACTTAGGGTTAGACTTAGGTTTAGGGGTTAATACATTTATTAAAGTGGCGGCGATGTCCGGTTGGCAGATTAGGGGTTAATAATTGTAGGTAGGTGGCAGCGACATTGCGGTGTCAGATTAGGGGTTAATAAATATAATGTAGGTGTCAGTGATGTTAGGGTCAGCAGATTAGGGGTTCATAGGTATAATGTAGGTGGCGGCAAAGTCCGGTCGGCAGATTAGGGGTTGAAAAAAATTATTTTAGTGTTTGCGATGTGGGGGGCCTCGGTTTAGGGTTTAATAGGTAGTTTATGGGTGTTAGTGTACTTTTTAGCACTTTAGTTAAGAGCTTTATGTTCTGGCGTTAGCCCATAAAACTCTTAACTACTGACTTTTAAATGCGGAAGGAATCTTGACAGGAGAGGCTCTACCGCTCACTTCTTCCAAGACTCGTAATACCAGCATTAGGCAAATCCCATTAAAAAGATAGGATACGCAATTGACGTAAGGGGATTTGCGGTAGCCTCGAGTCCCTGTACCTGCCAGACTCGTAATACCAGCGGGCGTTAAAAAGCAGCGTTAGGACCCCTTAACGCTGCTTTTTTACCCTAACGCCAAACTCGTGATCTAGCCGATAGTAACATAGACTCCCTATAGAAGGGGCAGATAGTTTGATGCTGATGACTCTTTTCTGCCCGTGCTGTAATATGATGGGGCCGGCCTCAATTGGTCCTCCCACTGTTTGCGGTGACGTATACGGAACTACGGATCAGTTAGTTATAAGGATTAAACTAGAACCGCCACGGTATCAAATATTCACTCAACTGGAAGGTACCCTAATTTACTATGTTTGAAATAAAACATCTTGCTTAAAGTATAGTTATGATCATGCCTTAGCGATTTTATTGTTATACTCCACCACTTATGAGCTTGCAACCAGCGGCAGTGCTTGTACACTGGTCTGTATAAATACACCGGATAACGTAGAATACATACTATTATATATATATATATATATATATATATATATATATATATATTTGGTTTTTATCCATTAGTAAGTCATTTCATTTTCTTTTCCTCATTTAGCAAACTGTGCTATTTTAAGTAAAAATACAGGTAAAGGTATCCTGATTTGGGTGGAATACACCTAATAGGACTCCTCAGAAATATATTTAAACATCACAACCTAGAAAAAGATATATAAGTCATATATTTAATATAAAACATAGTGTGCTGACATGATACATTGAGCTGATCTTGATAAAACACTGGACAATCCCACAATTTTCCCACCATTCCCACCCCTCCAGACAGACCGGCACCTCCATAGCAGCCATAGAATCCCAGTACCCAGGGGTGACGGTTTTGGGGTGATCCTGGTGGAGCAGCAGCACTTCCATGTCATTTTAAAGCTCTCCATCCCCAGATGCCACAGTCCAAAAAACGGCATGATTCGTTACTGGAGACTGGAATTACAGTCTGTTGAAGTTATGGGGGTAGGGGTGTCCAAAACCCCTGGTTCCCAAAAGTGCTCCCCTCCAATAATTGCCCCAGCTCTTTTCCTCCCTAGGGGCTACCAATCCCCAAAAGAGCGGAGCTCTGAGGCAAAGGGCTGCTGGAGTGACCAGGGGTAAAGTTAGCGGGTGTCCTGCTGTTCTGTAGCGGACCGGGAGTTCCAGGAGCCCAGCCAGCCTGATAGGGGTTAGATAGATGTCCGTTGTGAGGCGACTGACCAGGAGTTTCAGGAGCCTGGTCAGCCTAGGAGTGTTTTTCCTGGTCATAGATCAGCTCCTCCATGACTAAGTGTACACAACAAAACAACACATAGCATGCATCTGGGAGATCCCATAAGCCCTGAAATGGCCAAATCTAATGTAACAGGGAGTGAGCCATGTAGTAGTGGGGTGGGGGGTAGCCTTAGCTGTCTGGTATCTGTGACAGATACTTTGCAAGAAAGTACTTTAAGAACTTCAAGATTTATAGAGAAATCGGTAGATTATATTAAATGGACTGTGATCACAACAGATGCAAGTCTCACAGGTTAGGGAGCTGTTTGGGGGGCCTCTGACAGCACAAGGAGTTTGGAATCCTTGAGAGGCGAGGTTACCAATCAATATCTTGGAACTTCGTGCTATTTTCAAAGCTCTTCAGGCTTGGTCTCTTTTAAAGAGAGAATCGTATATTCGGTTTCATATGTCAATCATTAAGGTGGTCTCGCAGTCTCCAAGCAATGAAAGAAGTATCTCTAAAACTTTCTTGGGTGGAATCCAACTCTTGTCTAATCACTGCGATTCATATACCAGGTGTAGACAATTGTGAAGCGGATTATATCAGCCGTCAGACTTTACATCCGGGGGAGTGGTCTCTCCATCCATATGTGTCCTATCAGATTCTGCAGATGTGGGGTCTTCCAGACATAGATCTGATGGCCTCTCATCTAAACAAGAAAGTTCCAGGATACCTTTCCAGGTACAAGGAATTGATGGATGCTCTAGCAGTTCCATGGTTTTACTAACCTGCTTACATTTTTACACCTCTGGTTCTTCTTCCAAGAGTGATCTCAAAGATCATAATGGAACAATCTTATGTGTTTTTGATAGCACCAGCAGGGCCTCACAGGTTCTGGTATGCAGACCTTGTCTGAATCTCCAGTTGCCAACCTTGGTCACTTCCTCTAAGACCAGACCTTCTGTCTCAAGGCCAGTTTTTTCATCTGGATCTCAAATCTCTAAATTTGAAGCCATGGAAATTGAACACTTAGTCCTTAGTCATAAAGGTTTCTCTGACTCTGTGACTCATAAGCCTGTTTCAAGGAAAATATATCACAACGTTTGGAAAACCTGTATTTCATGGTGTTCCACTCATGATTATTCTTGGCATTCTTTTATAATTCCTAGGATTCTACAATTTCTTCTGAATGGTTTGGATAAAGTTTTGTCTGCCAATATTTTGAAAGGACACATCTCTGCTCTTCCTATTTTATTTCACAGAAAGATTGCTAATCTTCCTGATGTTCGCTGTTTCATACAGGCTTTGACTCGTTCAAGCCTGTTATTAAATCAATCTCTCCTCCTTGGGGTCTAAATTTGGTATTAAAGACTTTGCAGGCTCCTCCTTTTGAGCCTATGCATTCTTTAGACATTGAACTACTTTCTTGGAAAGTTTTATTTCTCTTGGCTATCTCTGCTGCTAGAAGAGTTTCTGAATTGTCTGCTCTCTCTTGCAAGTCTCCTTATCTGATTTTTTCATCAAGATAAAGCTGTTTTGCAGACTTTGTTTATTATTATTATTTATTATTATCGGTTATTTGTAGAGCTCCAACAGATTCCGCAGCGCTATAACCAAAGGGGGAGTACAACAAAACAATTATATGGTAGAGGGCCCTGCCAAGAGTTGCACTGTTGTAGTCAGCTCTTAAGAAGGTGATCTACAAACAGCTGGACTATTAGGCTTACATGCTAAGAGGGTTCAGGGGATTGCAGTGGAGGAGAGGAACTGGTATTAGGAAAGGTTAGCGTAGGTTGTATGCGTCCCTGAACAGTAGAGTCTTTAGGGAGCACTTGAAGCTTTTAAAACTAGAAGAGAGTCTTATGGAGCGAGGCAGAGAGTTCCACAAGATGGGAGCCAGTCTGGAGAAGTCCTGTAAACGGGAGTGTGATGAGGTGACAAGAGAGGAGGAGAGTAGGAGGTCATGAGCAGAGCGAAGGGGACGGGAGGGAGAGTATCTGGAGACAAGGTCTGAGATGTAGGGGGGAGCAGTGCAGTTGAGTGCTTTGTATGTCAGAGTGAGGGTTTTGTGTTTGATCCTAGAGGCAAGAGGAAGCCAGTGAAGGGATTGGCAGAGAGGCGCAGCAGATGAAGAGCGACGTGTAAGGAAGATGAGTCTGGCAGAGGCATTTATTATGGATTGTAAAGGAGCTAGGCGGCAGGTGGGGAGACCAGAGAGGACAGAGTTGCAGTAATCAAGGCGGGAAAGAATAAGAGAGTGGATTAAAATCTTAGTTGTGTCTTGTGTAAGGAAGTGTCTAATTTTAGAGATGTTTTTAAGGTGAAAACGGCAGGCTTTAGCCAATGACTGAATGTGAGGAGTGAAGGAAAGATCTGAGTCGAATGTGACCCCGAGATATTGGGCGTGCGGGGTAGGGGTGATGATGGAGTTGTCGACAGTTATAGAGATATTGTGGGTGGAGATTTTGGAAGAAGGGGGGAAAATGAGGAGCTCAGTTTTGGAGAGATTTAGCTTGAGGTAGTGAGAGGACATCCAGGAAGAGATGTGAGAAAGACAGTTAGTGACACGGGTTAGCAAGGAAGGAGATAGTTCTGGTGCAGAGAAGTAGATTTGGGTGTCATCGGCATACAAATGATATTGGAAACCGTGGGACTTAATTAGGGAACCTAGTGATGACGTATAGATAGAGAAGAGAAGGGGACCGAGGACAGAGCCCTGCGGTACTCCGACAGAAAGTGGTGACGGGGCAGAGGAGGCCCCAGAGAAGGCTACACTGAAGGTACGGTTTGACAGGTAGGAAGAGAGCCACAAAAGGGCTGTGTCACAGATGCCGAAGGATTGGAGGGTTTGGAGCAGAAGAGGGTGGTCGACCGTGTCAAAGGCTGCGGACAGATCAAGGAGGATAAGCAGAGAGAAGTGGCCTTTTGATTTGGCTGTAAGTAGGTCGTTGGTGACCTTAACAATAGCTGTCTCTGTGGAGTGATAGGGACGAAATCCAGATTGCAGCGGGTCAAGAAGGGAGTTTAACGTAAGGAAATGGGATAGGCGTGCATATACTAGTTTTTCGAGAAGCTTTGAAGCAAGAGGGAGGAGGGAAATTGGGCGGTAGTTGGATGGGGAGGTAGGATCAAGGGAAGGTTTTTTGAGGATAGGTGTGACCAGCGCATGTTTCAATGATGAGGGAAATGTACCAGTGCTGAGGGAGAGGTTGAAAATGTGTGTTAGTATAGGGGTAAGGGTAGCAGAGAGAGAGGGGAGCAGCTGTGAGGGGATAGGGTCAAGGGGACAGGTAGTGAGGTGAGAGCGCAGTATAAGTGCTGAAACTTCATCCTCAGTAACATGGGAGAATGAACTAAGTTTCAGGTTATGAGGGTTGTGGTTGGGTGAGAGTATTTGAGGGGAGGAGAGAATGGAATTGTGTTGAGAGCTGATTTCATTTCTGATGGAGTCAATTTTGTTAATGAAGTGACTGGCAAAGTCTTGGGCTGACAGAGAAGTTGTAATAGGAAGTGGGGGAGGGCGGAGGAGAGTATTGAAAGTGGAGAACAGACGTTTTGGGTTTGAAGAAAGATTAGAGATAAGGGTAGAGAAGTAGTGTTGCTTGTGGAAATTAAGGGCAGAGTAGTAGGAGTTCAAGATGAATTTGTAATGAAGAAAATCATCAGAACTCCGTGATTTTCTCCAATGCCGTTCAGCAGTACGGGAACATCTGCATAGGTACCGTGTCAGAGGAGTATGCCAGGGCTGGGGATGAGTGTGTGATTTCCTAGCAGTGGTAAGAGGGGCGAGATTGTCAAGGACGGATATAAGGGTGGAATTATAGTGGCAGATTGTTCAGGGCAGGAAAAGGAGGAGAAGGATGAGAGGAGTGGATGAAGGGAATTAGCAAGTTGTTGCTGATCTAAAGACCTAATGCTTCTGTGAAGTTTGGTGTGAGGAGTAGAAGGTGGGAGAGTTGTAGGAAGGGATGAAATGTTGCAGGTAAGGAGATGGTGGTCAGACAGAGGAAAAGGGGAGTTTGAGAAGTTTGAGAGAGTGCATCGATAGCTAAAGATCAGGTCAAGGGAGTGACCGTCTTTGTGAGTGGGAGAATCAGTCCATTGTGACAGACCGAAGGAGGAAGTGAGTTGCAGAAGTTGTTTAGCAGATGAGGCAGTGGGATTGTTAAGGGGGATGTTGAAGTCGCCAAGAATGAGGGCAGGGGTGTCAGAGGAAAGGAAGTAGGGTAGCCAGGCAGCCAAGTGATCTAGAAATTGAGTTGCGGAGCCAGGGGGTCGGTATATGACTGCTACACGTACAGAGAGAGGGGAGAATAAGCGAATCATGTGGGTTTCGAATGAGGGAAAAGTGAGGGAAGAGATAGGGTGTATTTGTTGAAAGGTGCAACGAGAGGAAAGTAAAATACCTACACCACCTCCTTGTCTATTACCAGACCTAGGAGTGTGGCTGAAGTGTAGACCCCCATGTGACAGAGCAGCAGTGGATGCTGTGTCTAGGGGAGAGAGCCAGGTTTCTGTTAGGGCCAGAAGGTTGAGGGAGCGGGAGATGAAAAGGTCATGTATAGAAGTGAGTTTGTTGCAAACAGAGCGAGAGTTCCAGAGTGCACAGGTGAATGGGGTAGTGGCTTTAGATGCAAGAGGAATGTGAGAAAGGTGTGCAGAGTTTTGTTTTCTGAGTCTATGGGATGGTACACATGGATGTGCATGGCTTGTCAGTGGTTGGGGACCGGGATTAGGGGAGATGTCACCAGCAGTAAGTAGAAGCAAGAGGGAGAGTGACATGAGATGAGATACAGATTTGCAGTAGTGAGACTGCTTTTGAGATGGGGTGGAGGGGGTAGAGAGAGTGTTTAGGAATAGGTAAAGTTCATGAGTAGAAAAGTAAGGTGAGTTTAGGAGAGATGGGCTAATGAACAGTGCAGGTGGAGAGGGAGAAGGAGTAATTGAATAGTGTAGTTTGTTATAGAGACAAAGGGTAGCAAAAAGGAATATGAATATATTGAGCATTTTTACAGAATTGGGAACCAGTTAAAAACATAAGACACAGAATTACTGTAGCAATTGCATAAGGGAATGAAAGGTATATGAAACATAATATAATAAAAGTACTGTGTATTCTATGGGGTTAAGGGAATGGAAGGATGTGCTGATCAGTGTGTGCACCTGTCATTTCAGGAGAGTTAAAGTTGTGTGGGAGACTATCTATAAATGAGGAAGTGAACTTGGGGTGGGTGGGGTGAGGGGTAGGGTGGGAGGGAAGCTGTTTCCCAGAAGGCTACCTGTAGAAAGTTATGTGGCAGTTTCAGTTAAGTGAGAAGGTCTGTGATTTTTTCTGTGTTCTTAGACTGTGTAAAGGGAGAGTGATAAATTGGTTAATGATGGTCCAGAGAAAGTGTGTTAAAATGAGTGGGAGGGTACATTTATGGACATTTTAAGCTAAGGGTCAGTCATGCAGAAACCAAAAAACACATCAAAAAACAAAATATTAGAGATAAGACAGACATATAAGAGTGAAATAAAACCATTAAGACAAATAGACAGATAAATGTACAACAGCTGCTTAAACTATGCAAATTATGACTAGCACAGCCTGTAATATATACATTTAAAGTAAAAACAAAACAAAAGGAATTATCACTAAATATACAAACACATACAATAAACAACTTAGCAGGTAAAATATAATGAAGCTGTTTCCCAGAAGGCTACCTGTAGAAAGTTATGTGGCAGTTTCAGTTAAGTGAGAAGGTCTGTGATTGTTTAAATTTTTGTCTAAAGTTGTGAATTCAAACAACATTAATAAAGAAATTATTGTTCCTTCCTAGTGCCCTAATCCTAATCATACTTTTAAAAGATCTTTACATTCTTTGATGTGGTAAGAGCTTTGAAATATTATGTTGATGGTACTAAAGATTTTAGAAAGACTTCTAGTCTATTTGTTATTTTTTTTCTAGCACCAGGAAAGGTCAGAAAGCCTCTGCCATTTCTCTGGCATCTTGGTTGAAACTTCTGATTCACAAAGCTTATTTGAAGGCGGGGCAGTCTCTGCATTAGAGAATAACAGCTCATTCTACAAGGTCAGTTGCCACATCTTGGGCTTTCAAGAATGAAGCTTCAGTTGATCAAATCTGTAAAGCAGCCACTTGGTCCTCTTTGCATACCTTTACTAAATTTTACCATTTTGACGTTTTTTCTTCTTCGGAAGCAGATTTTAGTAAAAAAGTTCTTCAGGCAGCTGTCTCAGTTTGATTCTAGTGCCTATGATTTAGGTTTTTTAAGAAAACTTAATTATTATTTTGGATTTAATTTCTCAGCAGAAATAGCTGGTTTTATTTTATCCCTCCCTCTATAGTTACTCGTGTATTTCTACATCTTGGGTATTATATCCCGTCAGTAACTAGCTCTTGAACTCACCTATATGAAAGAAAACATAATTTATGTAAGAACTTACTTGATAAATTAATTTATTTAATTGTGGCAAGAGTCCACAAGACCCACCCATTTTTTTAGGGTTATGATTTTTTTTTGTGTAAAGCACAATATTATCCTGTTCCTCTTTGTTATGCTTTTATTTCTTTTACACCTCACTAACTTGGCTATACGATAAACTGAGGTATGAGTGAGGTGGGAGGTGTATTTATTGGCATTTGAGGTTTGGGAAACTATGCCCCCTCCTGGCATGAATGTATATCCCATCAGTAACTAGCTTGTGGACTCTCGTTACCATGAAAGAAATTAATTTATCAGGTAAGTTCTTACATAAATTATGTTTTTGACTAGACTGTCCCTTTAAGTATTATTGTCTGATCACAGATGATTTTTTGAAATTATACTAAGATTTTCTAACAAATTGAAATTCATCATATGTATATTAACCATTAATACAAGTTTAAATAAAAAAATTAGTAGTCGTGAGATTTCTTCAATAAGAAAGTTAGTAGATGTTGTTCACTCACAAACAGATAAAGGAAGATGGACAATCGGGAGATTGCACAAAGATAGATAAAGACAAGATCAATGGAGTCACCACAGTGAGTTGGAAATGTAGTCAAGAGTTAGTAAGCGCTTTATTTAGAGGCTATGGCTGTGAAAACTTTATCAATGGGGGTATTGAAATACCCCTATATGAGGACAGGGACTTTACATGAGAGGAAGGACCAAAAGGGCAAACACAGTTATAGGGGACAATATTCAGATAGCAGGAACTTAAGATAAAAATGAAAGGGATGGAGATGTAGGAATGCAGTGCAAGATTGTGTTACAAAAGAGGATGGGTGATTATTATTACAGATTATTTGAGATTTGGTGAACAATGTAGTATTACAGCAAGCAAGGCCAGTAGAATGCTTGATTGTGCTGATAGAGGTGTTTTCAGCAGTATATTAGGGGCTTAATAAAGGTGAGGCTGTTAGTATTTTTCATAAAAAGAGCAACAGGAGAACAAGGTGGGCAATAATCTCAAATTGAAGGGTAGAAAATGAAAGAGCAATTTGCAAAAGCACTTCTTCATGGAGTTTATATTTATTAGAGGTGGTAAAGACAAACACTGTGAGGTATTCAAGACTTCATGGGATAATCAAAATGCTATCTGCAAGTTTAAATAGAAATCTCAAAATTCTACTTGAAAGACTATTATGCCTACATGTTTGAGATCTTTCTACAGATTGTATATGATACAGTATCCATAGTGTCATTATTTGCTTCTCATAAAATGTTTGTACTGTGTTTTATGATGTACTATTATTTTAATTCTCTAATAAATGGTCTATCTGCAAACTAATTATACTTAGACATTTTAGTAAAAATAGGCAGACTTGGACCTATGTTTTTTATCTGCTGTCAAAATGTATGTCTATGTTTGTATGAAGTGCAGACCACTATAGGACAAAGATGTAACATAGTAACAAAGTAGATGGGGTGAAAAAAGACAGAAGTCCAACAAGTTTAACCTATGCAGAGACTACCTAAATTAGACTAAAGGATGAGATAGTAACAGGTAGGGGCAGCTGTGTCATTATTCTTATCATGTATGTGTATATCGCCACAAAATACTGTAGCGCTGGGTACAGAGATATGGGTATACTATGACAAAGATACAAATTCATAACAGACTAAACAAAACTAGTACAGGAGGAGGAGGGTCACAATCTACAGGTTGAGGGTGTACAGACAAAAAGTTTGGGGTAGCTTGTCACATGGATTGTAGTTGCAGCAAGGAGTCAATGCAGTTAAAGATTTATTTTGGGTTGGATGAAAAACAAAGGAGAGATGGAAAGTCTCTCGGAATAGGTGGGTTTTCAAAAGGTTGGAGTCTGATAGAGCAAGGTAGAGAGTTCCTGAGGACAGGAGCAGAGCATGAGAAGTCTTGGAGGCGAGAAAGGGAAGTAGAGATAATAGGAGTGGAGAGGCTTAGGTCATAGGCTGATTAGGGACCATTTAGAGATGAGAAAGGAAATATAGTGGAGACTGATGCTGTTTAGTGCTTTTTTAGGTTAGGGTTAGTATTTTGAATAGTATTATAGAGAGTATAGGGAGTCAGTGTAGGTACTGGCAGAGCAGCAGCTTAGGTGGATGGGTCTAGCTAAAGTATTCATAACAACATTGTGTTGATTTTCAGATTGCTAACCAAGCCCCAAAATATAGAAGTAGACTGAAGTCTACAGATTCCTGCGACTCCTGTCTGTATAATCTGTCTTTTCATATGCAGAGAAGGGGGAGTATCTACACTTCATGTTTTCCCAACCCCTTTCACTGGGTGTCCCAGCCTAACCTTATCAACAGTGCTAAACTGGGAGCTTCTAAGTACGTTTTTCAAAGGTTTTATATTGGATTTTTATATCAGTATCTGTGGATATTCTACTTTATAGTAGTGTCTATTACATGCAGTTATATGAAAAATAGTGTATACTGTCCCTTTAATGGGGTTTTAAAAAGATTACATAGATTGTGAAAGTGTTAAGTGAAGTTGGTAACAGAAAGAGACAGATGGAAGGCCAGTGTTAGATAACCCCAAAAAGATGAGAGTATGTATTGTATGAGTCTCTGAGCATATTACTCGGGGAGTGTGAAGGGCTGAGACAAAAGAGCCTATGTAAGTTGTAGATGTGGATTGATAGAAGAAAAGGTGAGATGTAAATAAAAGTAGGATTTGTGTAAGGTAATGATGGAGCTGTGAAGTGGAAGCTCAACAAGGAATCTGGGTATCTTTTTTTAGTGTGAGGATATGCAAAGAATATTAGATCTGTAATGGGCAGGTGTCAATTGTCAACTCTTTGCCTAGTTTGAACACACACTTTGAAAATTTCCCACATTCAGAAAAAAACTGTACATCTACTACAAACTGCCCTGACAAGCCTAGAATGTCCAATTTGTGGGTGATAGAAATCCCATGGGGGCCAATTTATTAATGTGATGTAGCGTATCATGTCCGCCGCACATCGATAAATGCAGACAGCATACACTGTCAACATTTATCATTACACAAGCAGTTCTTGTAAACTTCTTGTGCAATACCACCCCCCTGCAGATTTGTGGCCAATCGGCCGCTAGCAGGGGGTGTCAATCAGCCCGATCGTATAGGATCGGACGGATTAATGTCCGCGGCCTCAGAGCAGGCAAACAAGTTATGGAGCAGCGGTCTTTAGACTGCTGCTTTATAACTTTTGTTTCCAGCGAGCCTGAAGGCTCTCGCGGAAACAGGGGCATAAAGCTCCATTCATGGCTTGATAATTCGGCCCCATGGTGTTATTTAACAGAGTGCTTGCTGCAGATTGGTGGCTGCACATATATGCCTCTTGTCATTGGCTCACCTGATGTGTTCAGCTATCTTACAGTAGTGCATTGCTGCTCCTTCAATAAAGGATACTAAAAACAATCTAATAATACAAGTACATTGGAAAGTTATTTAAAATTGAAAAAAATGGGCTTCATTTACCTATATTTTGTAATTTGAAATAGCTGTTTGTTGATATGATCACCAATACTGAAAATGTAAATACTGCAGTATTGACTTTAGAAATGTAATGCAAACAAGGGACAACAGCAGAAATCAAGCTTCCAACAATTAACTTTTATCAGCTGCTTGCCTGTGTACATGTACATACCTAACCTTTCTGTTTATTATTAATATTAGTCTTATTTTTTTGTTTAAATGTTTTTGCCAACACTACTTTTTCAAAATATGTTTCTTTGAGAATTGAGGGATCTATTCCAATCCATTAGAAGTATAAAATGATTTTCCATGGGGTTTTCTATCGGCTAGATTACGAGTCTTGCGTTAGCCTTAAAAAGCAGCGTTGAGAGGTCCCAATGCTGCTTTTTAACGCCCGCTGGTATTACGAGTCTTGAAATGACAGGCTCACCGCTCACTTTTTTGGCCAGACTTGAAAATACCGCAAATCCACTTACGTCAATTGCATGTCCTATATTTTCAATGGGATTTGCCTAACGCCGGTATTACAAGTCTTCCAAAAAGTGAGCGGTAGACCCTCTCCTATCAAGCCTGGTACCACATTTTAAAGTCAGTATTTAAGAGTTTTATGGGCTAACGCCTTAGTATAAAACTCTTAACTAAAGTGCTAAAAAGTACACTAACACCCATAAACTACCTATTAACCCCTAAACCGAGGCCCCCCCCACATCGCAAACACTAAAATAAAATATTTAACCCCTAATCTGCCGAACCGAACTTTGCCGCCACTATAAAAAACATATTAACCCCTAAACCGCTGCACTCCCGCATCGCAAACACTAGTTAAATTTTATTAACCCCTAATCTGCCATCCCTAGCATCTCTGCCACTATATTAAATGTATTAACCCCTAAACCTAAGTCTAACCCTAACCCTAACACCCCCCTAACTTAAATATAATTTAAATAAATCTAAATAAAATTACTACAATTAACTAAATTATTCCTATTTAAAACTAAATACTTACCTATAAAATAAACCCTAAGATAGCTACAATATAACTAATAGTTACATTGTAGCTAGCTTAGGATTTATTTTTATTTTACAGGCAACTTTGTATTGCTATTAAATAGTAATTAACTATTTAATAGCTACCTAGTTAAAATAAAGACACATTTACCTGTAAAATAAAACCTAACTTAAGTTACAATTGCACCTAACACTACACTATAATTAAATTAATTCCCTAAATTAAATACAATTAAATAGAATTAAAACACTTATTTTACAGAAAAAATAAAATAATTACAAGTTTTTTAAACTAATTACACCTAATCTAATCCCCCTAATAAAATAAAAAAGCCCCCTAAAATAATAAAAAGCCCTACCCTATACTAAATTACAAATAGCCCTTAAAAGGACTTTTTGCGGGGCATTGCCCCAAAGTAATCGGCTCTTTTACCTGTTAAAAAAGTACAATACCCCCCCAACATTAAAACCCACCACCCACACACCTAACCCTACTCTAAAACCCACCCAATCCCCCCTTAATTAAACCTAACACTAACCCCTTGAAGATCACCCTACCTTGAGAAGTCTTCACCCAACCGAAGTCCTCAACAAAGCCGGGCAAAGTGGTCCTCCAGACGGGCAGAAGTCTTCATCCAAGCCGGGCAGAAGAGGTCCTCCAGACGGACAGAAGTCTTCATCCAGACGGCATCTTCTATCTTCATCCATCCGGTGCGGAGCGGGTCCATCTTCAAGACATCCGATGCGGAGCATCCTCTTGAAGATCACCCTACCTTGAGAAGTCTTCACCCAACTGGCCCAAAGTCCTCAACGAATCCGGGCGAAGTGGTCCTCCAGATGGGCAGAAGTCTTCATCCAAGCCGGGCAGAAGAGGTCTTCCAGATGGGCAGAAGTCTTCATCCATCCGGCGCAGAGCGTGTCCATCTTCAAAACATCCAATGCGGAGCATCCTCTTCATCCGGAGTCTTCTTACTAAATGACGGTACCTTTAAGTGACGTCATCCAAGATGGCGTCCCTTCAATTCTGATTGGCTGATAGAATTCTATCAGCCAATCGGAAATTACGGTAGAAAAAATCCTATTGGCTGATGCAATCAGCCAATAGGATTGAACTTCAATCCTATTGGCTGATTAGAACAGCCAATAGGATTGAGGTTGCATTCTATTGGCTGTTCCAATCTGGATGGATGAAGATAGAAGATGCCGTCTGGATGAAGACTTCTGCCCATCTGGAGGACCACTTCACCCGATCTTCAGGGGGTTAGTGTTAGGTTTTTTTAAGGGTGTATTGGGTGGGTTTTATTTTTAGGTTAGGGACTTTGGGCTGCAATAGAGCTAACTGCCCTTTTAAGAGCAATGCTCATCCAAATGCCCTTTTCAGGGCAATGGGGAGCTTAGTTTTGTTAGATAGTATTTTATTTGGGGGGTTGGTTGTGTGGGTGGTGGTTTTACTGTTGGGGGGATTGTTTGTATTATTTTTACAGGTAAAAGAGCTGATTACTTTGGGGCAATGCCCCGCAAAAGGCCCTTTTAAGGGCTATTGGTAGTTTAGTTTAGGCTAGGTTTTTTTTTATTTTGGTGGGCTTTTTGTTTTAATAGGGCTATTAGATTTGGTGTAATTAGTTTAAATATCTGTAATTTGTTTATTATTTTCTGTAATTTAGTGTTTTTTTTTTGTACTTTAGCTAATTTAATTTAATTTAGGTAATTGTATTTAATTTAGTAAATTTATTTAATTATAGTGTAGTGTTAGGTGTTAGTGTAACTTAGGTTAGGTTTTATTTTACAGGTACTTTTGTATTTATTTTAGCTAGGTAGTTATTAAATAGTTAATAACTATTTAATAACTATTCTACCTAGTTAAAATAAATACAAACTTGCCTGTAAAGTAAAAATAAACCCTAAGATAGCTACAATGTAACTATTAGTTATATTGTAGCTAGCTTAGGGTTTATTTTATAGGTAAGTATTTAGTTTTAAAATAATGTAGTTAATGATAGTAATACTTATTTAGATTTATTGTAATTATATTTAAGTTAGGGGGTGTTAGGGTTAGGGTTAGACTTAGGTTTAGGGGTTAATAAATTTAATATAGTGGCGGCGACATTGGGGGCGGCCGATTAGGGGTTAATAAATAGTATGTAGGTGTCGGCGATGTTGGGGGCAGCAGATTAGGGGTTAATACATATAATGTAGGTGGCGGCTGTGTCTGGAGCAGCAGATTAGAGGTTAATAATTATAATGTAGGTGTCGGCGATGTCGGGGGTGGCAGATTAGGGTTAATAAGTGTAAGATTAGGGGTGCATAGACTCGGGGTTCATGTTAGGGTGTTAGGTGTAGACATAACTTTTATTTCCCCATAGGAATCAATGGGGCTGCGTTACTGAGTTTTACGCTGCTTTTTTGCAGGTGTTAGACTTTTTCTCAGCCGGCTCTCCCCGTTGATTCCTATGGGGAAATCGTGCACAAGCACGTACAACCAGCTCACCGCTGACGTAAGCAGCGCTGGTATTGAAGTGCGGTAATGAGAAAAATTTTGCTCAACGCTCACTTCTTGTCTTTTAACGACGGGTTTCTGAAAACTCATAATACCAGCGCTGCAGGTAAGTGATTGGTGAGACAAAACTGCTCGTTAGCACCACATAGCGTCTAACGCAAAACTCGTATTCTGGGCCAAAGTTTCTTCAAACAGATTGTAATGGGGTCGTTATTAACAATCGTACATTGAATAAGCAGTCTAGTCCACTAAAGTTTGTTATGCAAAAACTCGGATACATTTTGGCTCTGATTTTTTTTAAGGCTTTCCAATATCTTTGAAGATGCACTGTTCAACATGTATTGCTTGTCACTGGGAAATTGTGTGAATAACAATAATTGAAGAGGAGAGCTTGGCTCAGAAAAGCTTATAATATACAGGAATGACTACATCACCAAAAAATTGATACATTGTTGCCCCTTATTAAAGGGATACCAAACCCAATTTTCTTTCTTTCATTATTCAGATAGAGCATGCAATTTTAAATGTATCCACCAGTCAGCCAGCGCTACCCAGTCACTAAACCAAAAATGGGCCCGGCTTCTAAACTTTTCAAAAAAAGATTGCAAGAGAACAAAGAAAAATTGATAATAGGAGTAAATTAGAAAGTTGCTTAAAATGGCATGCTCTATTTGAATCATGAAAGAAAAAAATTGGGTTTAGTATCCCTTGAGATGAGGTTTAGCTGTGCAGTTGCAAATCCACAAAGATAGGCTATCTGAGTACATTATTATTATTGTCATTTATTTATAAAGCGCCAACATATTACGCAACGCTGTAATATTAAAGGGACACTATACCCAAACATTTTCTTTCATGATTAAGGTAGAGAATATCATTTTAAACAACATTCAAATTTACTTCTATTACCTAATTTGCTTTATTCTTTAGATATACTTTAATGAAGAAATAGCAATGCACACAATGAACCAATCACAGGAGGAATCTATGTGCAGCTACCAATCAGCAGCTACTAAGCATATCTAGATATGCTTTTCAGCAAAGAATTTCAAGGTAATGAAGCAAAATAGATAATAGAAGTAAATTAGAAAGTTGTTTATAATTGTATGCTCTTTTTAAATCATGAAAGAAAAAATTTGGGTTTCATGTCCCTTTAAGTATACAGTTATAGGGTACAATAAACAGAAGACATATACATACATTGAACCTATACAGTTATGGAGTACAATAATTAGAAGACAATTACATAAATCATAAGGGTAGAGGGCCCTGCCCTTGAGTCACTATAAGCTGTAAACCATCTTTACATAAAATTACAGGGCAGGTGGACTGGTGAGCTTACATTCTAATGTGCATGAAAATTAGAAAATTAGTATGTGGGTTTGTTTTTTAACAAATTTTAATATATATATCTTCACACATAAAATACACATCCAAGAGATCACACATTTTTTGTACATGCACTGTTTATATCTTTATTTAATACAATGTTATAGGTGTAAGAATAAGGTAGGACAGATACATATTATCTATTGTTATAGTATTGCTTATATATATGTGATACTGTCCCAGTCCATGCTATGCTGAGAAATGCAAATTCCCACACAAGCATACTGGCATAGAAACCAACAGTAGTGACTGTTGACTTCACTTGAATGAATCTAGGCTGATAGTAGTGGGGAACATAATGACTTGCAGTATAATTGGGGCAGTTGCACAGGGCTGTCATGCCCACAAAACCTTTGTATGCCACCACATATTTCATATATTCTCCATCTCTGATATTCAAGATGTTATCATAATATGAATACATTTGAAATGCATATTAGTGTTTTTGTTTTGTTGTTATTTGGGGTAACAAATAGACTAGAATAGCTTTGAATTTGATCAAGCAGAAGTATGTTGATTTACTTTGCACAATCATTGGACTTGGGGCCGTTAACCAAAAAATACCAGCAACACTACTGCAACCATTTGTGACTATGAATTAGAAAAATCCTGGGGGTCAAAAAGTTAACCAAACCCCCATAGATCAAGATCAACAGAAATCACAATTACCACTGTTTTCAATGGGAAGCACACATGGCATTTTACAGAGGCATCGCAACCTTCTTGCAGTTTCTTGCCACCTATTTCTACATTTTAACAAATGCCTATTACATTACACTGGCCTTGATGTGATATAAAGTCATTGCACTATGCAAAGGTCATTCTAAAATTCAATGCTAATGTTTCCACTTATCCGGGAGTGATAACACATAATAATAACTGATACCTATCTTGCTAATGGTAACCATTGATTTTGATGGAATATATTTGTATGTTGCTATCTTTGTTTTCCTGAGCATTAACAAAGATACAGTTTTTAAAAACAAAAATTCAATACTGATGAGTCTAACAAAAATGATCGGCTGCATTGGGTAAATACTGGTATTTTACGTAGTTACCAGTGAAGCCTATGATTCCTTCAAACTCTCGTCAATAATAAGCCTTAACTGCTTCTATCCAAGCATCCTAGTGACCACCAACTCAATAAACCCTAACTGCAACCCCTCACTGTAGTAAACACTAAGGGCCAGATTATGAGTAGCGTGCTAACAGTTATGCACGAGCGATATCGGGTTTATCACGTGTTTGCATGTGACGAATGTAGTGTGCATATACAAGTTAAAAATAAACACAATCGCTTGAACGCAATTAAAGTTAACCCACGTCTGGATAGCGCAACCTCACAAAAAAGTGTCACAAAAACCATTAAATACATTACAAAGCACAGTTACATTTACAATAACACTCTCTAATAAAAATTCTTAAAAAATAATTGGCTAAGAATAATGGAATCCCTTATAGATGGGGTTTTCCTGTGTCACTGATAGCCACACACCAGAATAAAACAGTTATATTTCGACCAGGCATGGACCCACAAGGGTTCTATCAAGAACTCTCGGTGTCATTTAACAACGGCAATGATCAGATAGAGGGCCCCGCGGAAGGTACACCTTTTGCTTCTTTCTCTTCACAGGAATCAAGGCTGAACACTTGAATGTTGTTTAACCTCACAGGGACATGATGAAAAGTTCAGTGCTATCCCTTTTATGATGGACACATAGCAGGGTCACTTCCCAACCATGAGAAACCTTGTATTTAAGTGAACAGATTGACAGGTTTGCCAGAGGAGACTCTCTTTCTACCGCTGTGGTGATGGTCTCTTTTGACGTCATGGCAGAATTAAGGGTAATGTAGCGAAGAGGAAATGTTTGATAATATAAATTGTTTGTAAAGTTCTTATATGTCTCTTCCCTTAAGTTTTGATGTTGCCCTAACTGTGACACTATGTTAGGATTCTCATGCAAACTGCACTAAAGGTGCAGGATTATCTCCATAGTTGTATGTATATATATACCTCCGTAAACGCTCCTGTTCGCGAACCCTGAAGTTGAAATAAGTATGATATTATGCCTCTACTTTTACATACATTGAACTGAAGCTTTATGAGTTAATATAGCTATATTTTTCTATGTTCATACCGCCAGGTTCCTACAATCATATTCCCTTAAATATATGTGATTACCTTTTATATAAAAACAGGCCACCTATCACCTCCATGAAGAGGTACTTAAGCCCCTATATACTAAGAAAACTCCTAACTATGCATACCTTTGGTTGTACGGTCGCCTCCAATATACCCGGAGGCGGACTCTTCTGATATCACGATAAAGTAATGGGAACAGCTGATTAGAGAAAAAGTTTTATGATATAAATTGCTAGTAATGTTCTTATGTGTTTCAGTTCTTAAGTACTGATGTTGATCTATTTGTGTTACCATGACTGTTCTCTCACAACAAATGAGTGAGGGGTGTAGGGTTAATATCATGATTGTATTATGTTTGCTTTTTCTTTTTATCCCCTTCTCTACATACCTTGTCATATGCTCCTGTGTTCAAGCTCTGCTGTTGACTTAATTATGATGTTGTGCTTGCGCCCTTACATACACTAAGCTACAGCCTTTTAATTCTTTATAGTTAAATTTTTCCATGTTCACATATTTGGGCCTTTAAGACCACACTGCCTCATCTGCATAGTAACACCTGTTATGCAGGATTAGGACACCTAACATATCAATGGAATTGCACCCAAGTTCCCTTACACCAGCAGATTTCCTAATCATATATATCTCTTATTATATGGTCACTCCCAGCGTGCCGGGAAACCACGGTAGATATGAGGTTACCCAGGGACCGCATTGCCCCTGTAGTAACGCTAGATATTCTTAGGTGGCGGACAAGCCTAATAGAATTACAATTTTCTTATATACTAATAATGGTCTAATGATATGATTCAAAGTAATCTTGTCAGGACTTGGCTGTAAATTAACACATGGAGTCCTCAATGAATATCTAGATATCCACTCATAACCTCTGGACATACCCCTTTTTCTCATACCCTTCCCCATACAACCCACCCTTTTCTATACCACCCCATCTGTTTCCTTCCCCTCTCTCCTAAACCCTTTTTTGCCATACATCGCCTCTAAGGTAATTAAATTAAAAATAAACCTACAATGTGTATACTACCCCTAGTGTTTTTCTTGTCTTTATTAGGTAATTTCCTAATACTAGCTACAACGATTCTTACTGTTCAGCAGTAGCTAACCCCTACTATCCCATTTATCTTACTTTCAGTCTTTAATCTAAAAGCTTTCTTTCTCTCCTTTTCTTTTCTTTCTTCCCTTTATCTTTAAACCAATTCTTTTTTTTGTTGTTATTATTGTTAACATTTTCTAAAACCAGCAGATTCCAGGACCACACTATACAATTGACCACCATAAATGCCAAAGGTCTTAACAGCCCCGCAAAGCGCTCTATTGTATTCCGTGAGCTCAACAAACTGAATAGTCACATATTAATGATACAAGAGACGTACTTTCAAAAAGGTAAGGAGCCTAAATGGCACAACACACAATACCCCACGGCCTTTTTTGCTTCCGGTCCAAATAAGAGAGCCGGAGTTGGTATACTCTTCCACAAGACACTCCCAATACAAATATCTAACATTGACAGAGATCCGGAGGGTCGATACCTATTATTAACAGGCATACTTTATGGTCACCATATCACACTTCTAAATACCTACGCTCTAAACCAGGTTCAGCCCCCTTTCTTTAAAAAAATAGCCAACCTTTTTCTAGATCATGCGCAAGGAATCACATACATAGCGGGGGATCTTAATATTGCCTTAGACCCAGTATTGTATTCTTCTAGAGGATCCTCTAATACACCCAAAACTGCTCTGAAATCTATTAAGAATACACTAAACAATCTAAATCTTCATGACATTTGGAGGACACTTCACCCCTTCGACAGGGATTATACTTTTTACTCTAATCCCCATAATTGTTTTACAAGAATTGATCATATCCTAACTGACTCCGACGGCCTAACTATCACTACCTCTTGCTCCATTGGCCCCATCATATGGTCCGACCATGCCCCTGTCTCTTGTCGGATTCTATGGCCTGATGTCCCAGTCTCCCCTAGACTCTGGAGATTAGACAACACTTTATTGGATAACCACTTAATCACAACAGACATACAGAAACGACTCACAGAATACTTTGAGCTTAATTCACACTCCACTGCATCTCATCTCAGTGAATGGGAGGCACATAAATCAGTTATTAGGAGTATGTTTATTAAACATAAGGCCAAATTGAATAGAGTTTCCAGAGAAAAACACGCCGACATGCTAAAAGCTATTGGCTCTTTGGAACGAGAACATTAAAAAGACCTTTCCAACCAAACACTCAAAAATAGACTTCTGGATGCAAGATTAGTGCTCAGGCAACATCTAACAGAGATCCACCAGCGAAACGTATTATGTCTCCAACAATATTACTTTGAGGGGGGTAATACACCTGGCAAAATTCTTGCCAGAAGCCTTCGCAGGAAAAGGCTGAGTGCCTATGTCCACTCGCTCCTAACATCTGAGGGCCTTGGTAGTCAAAGATAGTCTCCAAATTGCCTCGACTTTCCGAGACTATTATAGTAGATTATGCAATATAGGCAGCAATCAATCACCTGACAACACAGCCCTCCTTCCCGCGGCTATTAGTAATGATTTCACTGGTTTAAAACTCCCAACACTAGACAAAAACACGGCAGATGCTTTATCTGCTCCTATATCCTTAGAGGAGATTTCCCTTGCCATCAAAGAGATGCCCTCTGGCAAAAGCCCGGGACCTGATGGTCTCACTTCTAGGTATTATAAAAAGATTCAGGGAACCCTCTCAGCCCATATGCAATACCTAAAACAACAAAAACACAAGCGCATCCGAGAATCACTGTATCTTTCTTTATTGTTATAAAAGTAAAGCCATAAAAATGTACACTTACAAGATAAGTGCAAATAATGTGCACGTAATAATTAAAGCTGCTCTCCACTTCCAGCACAAGCCGTAGTATCTGGTCTTTGCAATGGGAGCTATGTGTCCGCTCTCCAGTCTTTATTTCTCCAATTTAGTGGCTCAGCAAGTCCGGTATTATTTCACCGGTAATGTACGATTGTCCTCCTCAATAGGCAAGGTTTGTTTAACTTTCCTCCCGAACGCGTTTCATTCACTCTCGGGTGAACTTTCTCAACGGGCTTTGTATGCTGATCAGCTGTTGGTCTGTGCTTTAAATTTACCGGGTTTGGCTCTCATTGGTTAGTGTCATATTACTCACACGTACAATGTATCTGAGCTTGCTGCGGTAGACCTGATATTTCATTAGTACAAATGCTCTACGGATGTTGGATTGTAACATTTCTTAAAACATTTATGTTGGTAAAATAACTTATTTGTAAGAAACTGTTTACAAGTACCACCTATTGATATGTATCTTTAAATTATTTCCACATTAAAAAATTATCTACAATCAACTTTTTTTAAAAAATACTTAAAATCACTTGAAAAATGGTAAAATTATGAATTGATACAAAACATTCAGAAAATAATTTAACAAACAATTTTTTTAAAAAGATGTAATTTGATAAATATTAATTGAACTTCATTTTGATACTGAAAGTCACTAACAGACAGAACATTCTACATACTTAAAATAATAAAATCCAGTTTAAATAAACTATCATTAAATTTTACTTGGTTTATTTATGTTTTCTTGTTAAAAAATATTTTTAAAAATAATAATAATTGCTATGAATTGACGTTATACTACTCTTTACCTATTTTGTGGGACAGACTTGTAATATAAGTCTGTCCCATTCATTTAATATTTATCAAATTACATCTTTTTAAAAAAATTGTTTGTTAAATTATTTTCTGAATGTTTTGTATCAATTCATAATTTTACCATTTTTCAAGTGATTTTAAGTATTTTTTTAAAAAAGTTGATTGTAGATAATTTTTTAATGTGGAAATAATTTAAAGATACATATCAATAGGTGGTACTTGTAAACAGTTTCTTACAAATGAGTTATTTTACCAACATAAATGTTTTAAGAAATGTTACAATCCAACATCCGTAGAGCATTTGTACTAATGAAATATCAGGTCTACCGCAGCAAGCTCAGATACATTGTACGTGTGAGTAATATGACACTAACCAATGAGAGCCAAACCCGGTAAATTTAAAGCACAGACCAACAGCTGATCAGCATACAAAGCCCGTTGAGAAAGTTCACCCGAGAGTGAATGAAACGCGTTCGAGAGGAAAGTTAAACAAACCTTGCCTATTGAGGAGGACAATCGTACATTACCGGTGAAATAATACCGGACTTGCTGAGCCACTAAATTGAAGAAATAAAGACTGGAGAGCGGACACATAGCTCCCATTGCAAAGACCAGATACTACGGCTTGTGCTGGAAGTGGAGAGCAGCTTTAATTATTACGTGCACATTATTTGCACTTATCTTGTAAGTGTACATTTTTATGGCTTTACTTTTATAACAATAAAGAAAGATACAGTGATTCTCGGATGCACTTGTGTTTTTGTTGTTTTAGTTCGTGTGTAAGGAGGATCTGGACACAAGTAGGATCCTGAGACAAGCAGCAACGGAAAGATCACAAATATCAGCTGGAAATATATCGTGAAGGAGTATCTAAGCCATACTAACTCCATCTGGACTCTAATCCACTTTGGGACCTATTCAGACTTAAGTGGTTGAACTGCGGTATTTATACCTTGAATATTGTATGAAACATTTGTATATGTATAATTGATTTTTATTAGCCTATAGAATTGCTCACTAGGATAAGAAAATATACATATAGTAAGAAACATAACTAAATTATTTGTGGGAGAAAAGTATCAGTATTTCACCATTTGAGAGTTTATAATTGTTCAAAAAAGGAATTTTTTTAATTTTTTCATTTTAGAATTTTAAATTGTGGTATTTAATAGGTAGAGTGTATCCTATATCAATTCATTTTTTGCGCTGCCACATTTTTTGCATTTACATATGCAATACCTGTTTAATAAACTTCGTGAAGACCCAACACTGACTGAGAATCTATTGGAGGCTCATATCACTGTAATTGCTAAGCCAGCGACTAGTCCAGGGAATTTTAGGCCCATCCCCCTTATCAATCATGACATGAAAATACTGGCCAAAATTCTTGCTAATAGGCTTAACAAATTTATCACTGGGCTTATAAATAATGATCAAGTAGGCTTCATACCCAGGAGAGAGGCTAGAGACAATACCACCAAAGTAATTCAGCTTATAAACCATGCAAAGGTCTCTAACATCCCTATGGTGCTCTTCTCCGCAGATGCAGAGAAGGCCTTTGACAGGGTGGGCTGGCTCTTCCTATGACATGCAATGAGCGAGATGGGATTGCCAAGGGAATTCCTAAATATGACGATGGCCCTGTAATCTAGACCAAATGCTAGGGACCAGTAATGGTACATGGCAGTAATGGTACACTGCTGTTTGCAATCTCTATTGAAGTCCTTGCCCAAAAGATTAGACAAAACACTAAAATTTCGGGCATTACGAAATCGGCGACACAGAATAGAAGCAGGCATTATATGCTGATGATATCCTCTTCACATTAACAGAGAAAGAAACATCTATGCCCGAATTACTGAGGGAATTGGGAGCTTATGGGGAAGTGTCTAACTTCCTTTTAAATCTTAACAAGTCAGAACTGATGAATGTCAACACTCAAATCCAACACATACAGCGACTTAGAAATGACCACCACATAGCTATAGTCAAAGACAAAGTGAAATATTTGGGTATACACATTACACCGTCACTGTCTGACCTGCATAAAGACAACTTTATCCCTCGATAAAATGATATTGAGAGAGATCTATCCACTTGGAAAAATAAACTCTTATCTTGGCTGGGGAGGTTAGGGGTTATTAAGATGAACGTCCTTCCACGAATACTATATGTAATGCAAACTCTGCCCATTCCCCTTCAGGATGATTATCTTGACCAATTACAGAGATTCATTGACCAATTTATATAGTCAGACATCAGGCCAAGGGTCCCAAAGAAAACTATGTACTTAACGAGAGACAAGGGAGGGCTGGGTCTTCCAAACTTAAAGGCATACAGAAAAGCAATAACCCTGCAACGGATTGTGGAATGGTCACATAACACAGACGATAAAGCATGGGTACATCTAGATCATCAAATTTTTCTTGTAAATAATATGGGTACACTTGCGTGGACCCCCCTCCCAATAGACCCACAAATTTAAATAAGTATCTGATCTCCACCAATGTCCTAACCGACTGGGACAAGGCGATAGCAACCTCTACCCACATCTCTTCTAAATATTTGCCACTAACTCCTATCATTGATAATAAAGCCCTCCCATATTACAAATTAAGCCACCATATTAAACATCCATATCACCTAAAAGATGGCACAATACAGTTTGCAGTAGAAAAAAAACTCTTTAAAACACATGCACAACTACAAGACGCACATGAGGAGATTCTCTCCCCCTGGTTGAACTATAATCAACTCCTTCACTACATCTCCCATCATAAACACAAACAAGATCTGGGTAGAGATCTTACCATATTTGAGAAAGTATGCATATCTCCGACGACCCCCAGACATTTGATTTCCCTATTATACAAATTTACTTATACACTAGACGCTTCAACCCTCCCATCATATACTCTTTCCTGGAGTAAGGAGTTGGCCCAAGATATTGATTTTGAGGCTTGGAGGAAAGCTTTTTTACTTACTAAACGTTCTTCTCTATCTGCGACCATCCAAGAAATCCACCTGAAATTCCTGTGCAGGTGGTATCTCACCCCTTCAAGGCTTCACAAAATATATCCCTCTTCGAATAGCTCTTGTTTAAGGGGGTGTGGTGACGAGGGTACACTTCTCCACATTTGGTGGTCTTGCCCAAGGCTGCAACCATTCTGGTCGGAAGTTTTTTCCAAAATTTCGGATATCCTACAAATTATAATTCCACAAACTCCTGAAAGTCTTTTGTTCTGCTCTTTACCTAAAATAAAAGATAAAACCAAATTAGCCCTTCTACTGATTATGTTGACAGGAGCTAAAAAGCTCATCCCTAAGAGATGGAAATCCCTAGATTTGCCAACTGTAGGGGAGTGGAGACAACAGGTTTCCAACCTGCTCTTATTAGAGAGATACCATTATCTCAAAATCCAAAATTTAGAAATTCATGAATTTATGCTGGCTATCTGGAATAACACAATCTAAATAGTAGGAAAGGGAGATATGTTTTTTTTTGTTTGTTTGTTTTTCTCTTCTCTCTCTTGCTTGTTCTTCTATTACCCCTCTATCTTTTCCCCTCCTGTAAATAACTTACCTAAAGATTGATATACTCAATAATTCACGTAAGTTAAATAGAGCCTTCCTAGAAAGATTAAAAATAACAAAAGTCTAGAGCCTAATATATGAGCTCTAGAAAGACTGATATCATATAAGAAAAAAGTAAAACTATAACTATTTTAAGAAGGTCTCATTGATGTTAAGGGTGAGACCTTCTAATGATTTATTCTGATGTAACAAAGCATTGGCTGTTATGATTTATGGAAATTGTGTTGCATATAATGTGATTATGCTTCTTTTTTTACTACATTTATTGTATTGTTTTGTTTACATCAATAAAGCTTTATAAAAAAATAAATAAAAAAATAATTGGCTCAAAAAAGTTATAAAGGCTCAAAGATATAAGGTCTCAGAATAAAAAAAAGCAGGCAAATGGTTTTAACATAGAGATACATACATACACATATATAAATATGTACTGTATATGTATGTATACATTTCTATTTATATGTGTATATATGTATTTACAGACATATATAAACATATCAACACATAAATACATATGTATACACACACACACATATATATAAATATACAAATGGGGTTACCTGTATTGAGATTGATCACAGCCGCAGGCCTTAGTGCAGGTAAAACAACTTCTTTATTCAGGTAGATTTCAACATTTACAGGGTAAACAGACTCAGGGGTACATTGAGCACAAACGTCCGACGCGTTTCCTGCCCGGAGGCACTTCGTCAGGGACTTACAAAGTCAGAATACAAACAGCTTAAAAGGGCTTACTTGCTTACGTAACAAAATTAGCACCTGCTCATTATGGTTGGAAGTACAACTGCTGCCGTCTGTGGAAATTTGTTTCTCCTGGGTCCAAAAGAACCCCTTTGAAATGTTTGGCGAAGATAACATTGTGTCCATAGTGCCATATGTGTATATATCTTGTATCTATATTAGTAAATATCGCAAAGGACACAATGTGAAAGCCGTAAACCGGTAACATATTGAGAAAACTTTTTCCAAAGGAGGCAGCCAAATATAACAGGAATTGCACTGCAATCTATTTGTGTGAGCAGGCGCTAAAAAGATTCATAATTATATTCAAGCTACAAATTCTAAAAGAATAACAATATTATTCATACAATGTACAGCGGACTCACAGAGGATTTGAACTGAAACGTTCTCACAAGGCTCATATATAAATTTAAGATGTTAAAAACAATTGTTTAAGATTTGAACAGTCTTTGTAAAAAATATTATTAAATGTTGTACATTTAAGAGAGAATTTAAAGACTTATAGGACAATCAATTTTTTTTGCTTGACTTACTTTGTTTAATTACAGTGTATGTGTGAGCTAGCTGAACTCCATGTGAAAAACAATGAATTGTATTACGTTAATTTGTGCAAGTGTGGTTGGAGGCTAAAAACAAAAGGTGAATGTGGAAATTAAAAAGAAAATTTGATGTGTGACCTTCCTAAACGAAAGATTTTCTTAAAGTGAAGTGTCCTAAAGTGGATCATGTCTGCCATTAGACCGTGTCCATATAGACACAGGAATAATAAGTGAACTGTGTAAACCATAAGATTAATAGTATGCCCTAAAGAGGATCAAGTTTATTATTAATCCGCGTCCGTATAGACGGGAAAATAGTGTATAAACTATGTGGGCAATAAAAATAATGTGAGATTTAATAAACAAATAAGGCCAAGACCAAAAATGAATACAACTAAATGTGCTGTTGTTATAACTGAGGAGCTCTAGGGGGGACAATACTTTAACAAGTATACTTCTTAATTTATTATATTATTAAGCAATTTTTTGTATATATGTGTATAACTTATTATAGATAAATTTCCTGTATATTTGTGTCTTAGTGTGAATAATCTAGTCTATAAAGTATCTAAGATCTGTTATCTTATTGATGCCATTTGGAGTGCCGGTCATTAAATTAAATATCCAAAAGGCCTCTTTTTTATTCAGCTTAGCCGTTCTATCCCCACCTCTAATATCATAAGGGTTCGACCAATGTCTCTGCAAAAAACGATTCACCTATCGAGGTCGGCATGGCGACCCCGGCGAGGTACCCAAGCAGGAGACCCGTAAGAGGAAGAGGTCGGGGGTCAAGAAAATAATAAATGAAAGTAAGAATCACCATCAATGGGATGACCATCATGAAGACCTTAATGTGGTAAACCTATCAAGTATACAACTAAATACGGAAGAAGTGACTGTTCTCTCTAAAGGCCTAGGATTCGCCCCAAGCAAAGATTTCAACCTCTTTGGGACACTAGTGGACTTAAACAGATTTACCAGAAAGCTCACGTTAAAGAGGCACTTTGCTTTAGCAGATAGGAATTCTGCACAAGAATCAGTCAATGACTTACCTATAACTAATAACACTGATGGAGAAGCAACAAACAACATAAATCAAAGTCTTGTGATTAATAATATAGACATTGACGGCTTTAACTTTGACGATCAATGTGAAATTGTCAATTTATTATCACTTGAAAGTGAGAGTGCACGATCCAATACACAAAATTTAAGTATCCCTACCATTACTACTAATGCAAATAAATACTTCTATCCCATACAAATGAGGGGGGATTTTATAGAGGTCTTTCAAAGCTTAGTTGAGAGGGACCTTTACGCATTAGCTAGAGAAACAAACACCAGTACTAGATTAAAATATGGGAAAAGTAATAATCTATCTAAGAAGGAGAGAAATATCCTAAAGAAATTACAAGAAAATAATGACCTCATTATTCAAAATTCTGACAAGGGTGGCTGTATAGTAGTACAGGATAGGGCACAGTATACTAACGAGGCTCTCAGACAGCTTGGTGATGACACCACCTATCGTAAATTGACATTTAATCCGACTAGGAAATTTGTCATGGAACTTAATGATTTTTTAGATAATTATGTACAGGAAGGTGTCATCACCAAGCTGAAGGCTGACTCTCTTAGGAATCAATTTCCTAACACACCAGTGTTCAAGCACTTACCCAAAATACACAAGAACAGAGAACGCCCTCCTGGACGTCCTATCATCTCCGGTGTAGGATCCTTAGGGGAAAAACTTGGGTCCTATATTGACACAGTCTTACAACCTATTGTACAAATAACTCCAGCATATCTCCGTGACACTAAGCATCTGTTAAGACTGCTAAACTCCGTGCATATCGATGAAGCTGACATTCTACTCACCATAGATGTCAATTCATTATATTCATGTATACCACACAACAAGGGCATCGAAGCTTTGCAGTCCATGCTTGAGATGTACACCACATATGAGGATAGGTTTATTAGATTTGTATGTGACGGTGCAAAATTCCTTTTGAACCATAACAACTTCACGTTTGAAGGTACTCATTATGTACAAAATCAGGGCACCGCTATGGGTGCGAAGTTTGCACCGTCATATGCAAATCTCTATCTAACACATTTTGAATTTCAAAATTGTTTCCATGATAATAATCCTTTTAAGTCACAGATAGGGTTTTACAGAAGATACATCGACGACTTGGTTATATTATGGAAGGGTGACATCAATTCAATACCCACATTTGCGAAATATCTAAATGATAATAATCTCAATTTGGGATTCACATATACAGCATCAAAAGAAGACATACCATTTTTAGACATCACATTAAAGTTAGATATTGTTTCACATTCAATCATTACCTCCACATTCAGAAAAGTGACGTCAGGAAATACAATCCTACGAGCAGATTCACACCATCCAGCTCACCTCAAAATGGCCATCCCAAAAGGGGAATACATGCGCCTCAGACGGAATTGTAGCAATGTTCACACATATATAGAACAAGCTCATTCTCTCACTCAACGTCTTCACATTAGAGGTTACGACATTTGTACCTTAGAAAGAATCAGCAAAGAGGTTGAACTCATGCATAGAGATGAGCTTCTTCAGGACACCCTTAAAACTAGATCTCATAACAATAACAGTAGCAACCAGAAAAGTCAGAATCCACCTATAACCTTTTCCACCTGCTATAGTAGACAGTTTAACTGTATCAATAACATCATAAAGAAATATCTTCCAGTACTAGATAGAGATACTCTGTTACAAGACTCATTGCAAAGTCAGGGCATAAGGTTAGTCAGTAGAAAAGCAAGAACCATTGGAAACCATCTGAATAGAGATTTTTCAACTAAAAATAACAATTCTTGGTTACAACCAGAAAAGGGCTTCTTTAGATGCAAAAAGATTCCCTGTACGAGTTGTGAATTTGCGCTTCCTGGTAAAGAATTTAAATCTGAGATAACGGGCAAATGTTTTGATATCAGATTTAGACTTAATTGTAATTCTAGATTTGTGGTCTATTTAATTAATTGTAAGATCTGTTATAAACAATATGTAGGCAGGACAACTAGACTACTCAAGGATAGGGTAAGGGAGCACTTGCTCTCCATTAAACATGACCCTCCTTCCACCCCAGTAGCCAAGCACTTTGCTGAACACTTCATTTCTCTAGGTATCCCAGTTAATGACCACAATCTCAGTACCATGTTCAGCTTTCAAGGCATAGACCACGCCCCTTATGATATTAGAGGTGGGGATAGAACGGCTAAGCTGAATAAAAAAGAGGCCTTTTGGATATTTAATTTAATGACCGGCACTCCAAATGGCATCAATAAGATAACAGATCTTAGATACTTTATAGACTAGATTATTCACACTAAGACACAAATATACAGGAAATTTATCTATAATAAGTTATACACATATATACAAAAAATTGCTTAATAATATAATAAATTAAGAAGTATACTTGTTAAAGTATTGTCCCCCCTAGAGCTCCTCAGTTATAACAACAGCACATTTAGTTGTATTCATTTTTGGTCTTGGCCTTATTTGTTTATTAAATCTCACATTATTTTTATTGCCCACATAGTTTATACACTATTTTCCCGTCTATACGGACGCGGATTAATAATAAACTTGATCCTCTTTAGGGCATACTATTAATCTTATGGTTTACACAGTTCACTTATTATTCCTGTGTCTATATGGACACGGTCTAATGGCAGACATGATCCACTTTAGGACACTTCACTTTAAGAAAATCTTTCGTTTAGGAAGGTCACACATCAAATTTTCTTTTTAATTTCCACATTCACCTTTTGTTTTTAGCCTCCAACCACACTTGCACAAATTAACGTAATACAATTCATTGTTTTTCACATGGAGTTCAGCTAGCTCACACATACACTGTAATTAAACAAAGTAAGTCAAGCAAAAAAAATTGATTGTCCTATAAGTCTTTAAATTCTCTCTTAAATGTACAACATTTAATAATATTTTTTACAAAGACTGTTCAAATCTTAAACAATTGTTTTTAACATCTTAAATTTATATATGAGCCTTGTGAGAACGTTTCAGTTCAAATCCTCTGTGAGTCCGCTGTACATTGTATGAATAATATTGTTATTCTTTTAGAATTTGTAGCTTGAATATAATTATGAATCTTTTTAGCGCCTGCTCACACAAATAGATTGCAGTGCAATTCCTGTTATATTTGGCTGCCTCCTTTGGAAAAAGTTTTCTCAATATGTTACCGGTTTACGGCTTTCACATTGTGTCCTTTGCGATATTTACTAATATAGATACAAGATATATACACATATGGCACTATGGACACAATGTTATCTTCGCCAAACATTTCAAAGGGGTTCTTTTGGACCCAGGAGAAACAAATTTCCACAGACGGCAGCAGTTGTACTTCCAACCATAATGAGCAGGTGCTAATTTTGTTACGTAAGCAAGTAAGCCCTTTTAAGCTGTTTGTATTCTGACTTTGTAAGTCCCTGACGAAGTGCCTCCGGGCAGGAAACGCGTCGGACGTTTGTGCTCAATGTACCCCTGAGTCGGTTTACCCTGTAAATGTTGAAATCTACCTGAATAAAGAAGTTGTTTTACCTGCACTAAGGCCTGCGGCTGTGATCAATCTCAATACAGGTAACCCCATTTGTTTATTTAATCGCATGCTTGGATACCGGAGGAGTGAATCCATACCTGGCATTGGGACGGCCTGAGGGGCGTGATGGAGAGCGGCAATAGCGGTGAGATTATACCTGTCTTATTTATACATCTGCAGTTCTTACCAAAGAACCATTGCAAGTCTGAACTTTAGTACTGCCATAATTTGCCGCCAGTAATACTTCATCCCTTCAGCCCAACACATAGGTCGGTTACTTTCCACTGACTAGAAGCTGTATTTGGGAAGTTTTCGTTTTACTACACTTGCCAAAAAATTAAAGCAATACGCCATTTCATCACTGTATATGTAAAACCAGTGTGTACACTCAGAAAGTCAGTGGATTAATTACAAAGTGCAGTTCTTACGAACTTTGTGTGTTATATATAAATATATATATGTATATAAAAGTGCATTGGACCGATGCGTGCAAAAAGCTTGCTTCTAGCAGAGTTAGTGTATGAGCAGGAGTTTTAAATAATGCACCACATGTAATCTGACGCTAATCTCCCTAGTCAACCATAATAATAACCCTACCTGCACTGTCAAACTACTGTTATCATCTTTGGTACCACAAACAACTCTATTCCCTCTCCCACAAGCAACTCTGGCACCCTACTTTACTCTTTGGCACAACCCATTGTCAAATGGATATGCCCCTATCACAACCACCATGCAATATTTCAAGGAATAAACCTTCATATACCCAGTTCAACCATTCCCTAATATTTCAGGGACTCCAAATATAATCCCCTAATGCAGCAACCTCATCATACCCAATGCACCTACCCAAAAAAATGGTCCCCCAAAATAAAATTGTCATGCGCAACGAAGCAGGTTCAGGGGTTTGGAGCTCAGGAGTAGAGTTGTCTGATTTAGTTGTTTCCAGAGAGCAAAAAGGGGCCAGCGAAACATGCATTTCTGATCTGCTCCCATTTTTAGGCATAATAAAATCTGAGTGAAGATAATTTTATTAAGAGAAATAACTGATACACAAGTAGATCGGTAGTGATGCACTGGACTTAAAATAGAACTTGGAGACTGTGACAGGATACAGGACTGTAGTCTCTGGCAGGTCTGTGGCTTGCACCTCTGTAGCACAGATTCTGGAGTAATGCCCTCTCTAGGTCCTAGAACAGAAGTGCCCACTCTAGGGCCGATGACAGGAGAAATGACTCTTTAGGGCCAAGGACTGGATTGCCCACTCTAGGGCAGAATACTGGACACACAGCTACTGCTGTGACAGGCTGGAGACACAGAATACACTGGTACCACTGTGACAAGCAGGAGTCATAAAATACATTGGTACTATTGTGACAGGTTGGAAGCCAAGGGTCTAAATACCAGGAAAGCAGGAGAATGGTCAATTAGCAAGCCAAGTTCAGAAACCAGGAAATTCCCTACACAGCAGGAATTCAGGAAGCAGAACAGAGGCACAAACAATGGGATGAACCACAAAGTCAGGGCAGGGAGTGGTCAAGTGTGGTTCAATCCTGGGCAAGTGTGTGACATAACTCTCTATTCCTACCTCAATCCTGGTTTAATTGTTATCTTTAGCCTTTTTCAGTCATCTGTTGGCCAAGTCAAGGGTCTCCCTCACTGTTATAGGTAATTCTGACAAATTATTCAACTGCAAAAAAAAGTTGCAATAATCTCTGAAAACCGCAACTACTTAGTATTGCAGATACATTACATGCAATATTGCATTGCACATTTACATACCTTTGCTAGCTCTGTAAGCCTTTGAATACGTAACTGTTTAGGGAAGCTTATCAGCTGTTTTTCTAAAAATTCACAGTATTTAACCTAGTGAAATTACAGTTACATGCCCTTAGTGCTTCTCCAAGTTTGAGCCATACTTCAAGCGCAAACAAGCAAACTATAAAAGTTCTACCTTATTCAAAGCAGTGCCTTCTGTATCTGTTTGTATTATCAAGTCTTATATCTACATTCACTATGTATAACACTATGGTTGTGTTTACTTAGTTGCTGATAATCAAGTCATTAAGCGTAAAAATTAGCACTTTCCAAAATCTGTCATCAGCTTCCACAACTTTATATCTCTGGTTAACTGTTACACAAGACAAAAAAGTTGCACATCAAAAATAAATTTAACAGTACAGTTACACACATATTAACACTGTCTGATAAAAATATTTAAAAAAAAATGCATAAAAATATTGTAAGGGATCAAAGATATGAAATCTCAAGTGTTAGAAAAAAAAAGAAGGCAAAGGGCTTTAACATAAACATACATCAATACACGTCTTAATATGTATCTATATATGTATACATAAGTATTTGTGTATGTACAGTATATGTGTATAAACATATTTACATAAATATATACACATATAAAGACATAAATACATATGTATGCATATATAAACATAATATAAGTGCGGGCTTCCGGTGGGAGGGTGTAACAGAGTGGACGCAAGAGATAGAGCTCCGGAGCACCTGGGTTCTTCAACTGTGTCAAACCCCGGTAAACACCCAAAATAGTGCTGATATCCTTGGCAGGTGATACATGCATCTGCCCGGACCCTGAACAGCAAGGAATCTGCCATCCGATTCCCCCACCGCATAAGCAACTGGACAGAGTGAGCAGAGAAGGGCTGCGATTGCAGCCACTGGAGATCCTGACAGCGCGAGACTCAAGAAAGACCTAGCACCTTACAAGAAGCAAGCGGCAAGGACTCACATACCTAACATAAGTCCGGACTGCTGAACAGACAGGTCCTCAAGCTCAATGGGTGAGTCTGGCCACCGGCGGGAAAACCGCCATCTTGCCTTCACTGTCAGAGGCTCAATTAGTGCGCAACACACCTCCATAGAGTAGTGACGGCCCGGCGTGACTGGAGAGGGCTGGCTTAGATTAGATTGTTGCTCAGGTTGCTAATAGCAGCTTTGCCTCACAGTTAACACCTCCATATTTTAAAAACCACACAAACAAAAGAACAACCCTTTGATCTAAGAACAGCGGCGGGATAAATATAAACTTAAAGTTAAAGACAGCTGACAGGCTGCTGCTGTCTGGCCGCATGACAGAAGTTGGAGGCATCAGAGCTCAGGCACCCTTCTCAGCAGATACAGGGCATAAGAGCTAAAAAATAATGGACTTATCCAAGAGACACAAATTGGCCCTACTCAAATAAAATCTATAGGAGAACTAAGCTGGCAAGAATAGACTCTCTGAGGGTCACGCTCAGTGTTCCTGGAGACACTGATAATTTCAGAGAGAACACACTATTCCATAGTATTGTGTGTTTTTTTTTGCTGCCATTCTCTTGGCTCTAGGACCTAAGACTCTGCATAGTATCAAAAGCGCACCCTAGAGAGATGCAGGGCTAGAGGCCACGAGTCCATACCCCCCGCTCACCCACCAAATATTAATTCTCATAGAGAGTCTGGACAGACTATAACACAGTAGCCTTGAGATCATTTCCTAACCCTGGCAACCTGTAGCTAGATATACACAATAAAAGAAAACATCTGAGGGGCACCTGGAATTGTTTACAAAATATTACTAACTAGAGATCACAGTTGAGTGGCGACTACATCTGCATGCAAAAATACTACAACTCATACGTGAAAAAAACAGTCACTATGGCAAATAGGCTGAAGAATGCAGAAAAAAAAAGGAACCAAATGGAGACGCCACAGACTCCACTAAACCCTGAAGATACGCCAAACACCAATTTTGGAGACACACACCCGATTATTTCCCAGATATCTGCCTTGTTTTTGCCAAAGATAGATCAACTTCAAACAGGATGGACTCACTTACAGCAGAAGTTAAGTCATTCAATGGTAGGCTGAATCAGGTGGAACAAAAGGTTGCAGAGGGAGAAATTCGTCACAGGGAAGCTGAAACTAATATACAAGCGCTGCAGCAGCAGACTGGACGGCTGTGGGCGAAGATTGATGACCTGGAGAACAGGTCGAGAAGAAACAACCTAAGAATAGTGGGGATACCAGAGTCTCTTCCCGGAGCACAGCTAGTGGAATTTGCCGAAGCCACCCTGCCAACCCTGCTACATATTCCTCGATCATGTATACCATGTACAGTAGAAAGAGCTCACAGAGTTGGAGACCTGAAAAGGCAAGGAGGAAATAATCAACAACCACGGCAGGTCATGGTAAAATATCTCAATTTCAAGACAAAAATACTCATACTGCAAGCGTATAGGAAGATCTCGTCCCTGGAGTATGAAGGCAAAAAAATATACCTATTTCAAGACTACTCTGCGGCTGTGGCAGCTAGGAGAAAAGAATTCTCGCCTTACTGCAAGCAACTCATCGAGCAGGGGAGAACAGCAGCACTACTGTACCCAGCAAGACTTCGACTTCATACAACGAATGGACCCCTGTTCTTTGATTCACCAATGCAACTCAAACTACACCTGAGGAGGGAGAATGAACCACAGCCAACAGCAGATCAGGAAAGCTCACCTACTACTTCGCGAACCTGAAGATCAACATCAAGGCTATGAAACAGAGCACTACAAAGAACTTACAAACTAAGTCATGTGAAGCTATATCCTTTACAAGTGAGGGGGGGGGACTGTTCTTTTTCTTGGAAGAAACTTTGTGTGTGATTAAATTGTTGGGGGAAGGGAAAAGTTATTGTTTATTGTTCTGTTTACTCATTGTCTTCTCTAAGAGTAGGTTTAGTGTACTTAGCCTCGAGGTGCTGCCCCAGGGGACCAGAAGGAGGTATCTTGGTGACATCATATGTAAGTAAATTAAGCACGCTCTGACGAACCAGAGGAGTCATCCACATCACAATATACATTCTCTCACTGACATATAGAGACTAGACCGCACACTGTCCACCTATAACATAATAGAATGAGGATAGTCATGTGGAATGTGGGGGGGATTACATCCCCAATTAAAAGAAAGGCGATCCTAAGACAGCTCAACAATAGGAAAACAGACATAGCGATACTTGAAGAGACACATCTTTCACAAGCAGAACACCAGAAACTGAGACAAAGCTGGGTAGGTGAGGTAATATACACTCCATATGAGGGGAAACGAGCAAGGGGAGTTGCAATGCTATTCCGGAAAGGTCTAGACTACAATATCTTACAGATAGTGACAGGCGCGGAGGGACGTCATCTGATTGTTAAACTGCAACTAGGCACACATCACTTGGTACTATGTGGAATATACGGTCCCCATACGGGAAAGAGAGTATTCTTGAGCCACCTACAAAGTCAACTCATACAATTCTCGGATCTCCCCATAATAGTAGGGGGGGACTATAATATAGCGCCACATACACCGGCAGATAGGTTTCAGAACCCTAACCTAGTCACACCCCAACCAAAGTCATGGCCAAACTCCAAGAGAGAAACGCTGATACTAAAACATTTTAGTAGTACTCTATCCCTCTTAGATGTTTGGAGGGAAAGAAATCCAGAAGCGAGGGATCATACGTGTCTACACCCCTCTAAAACTACTCTGTCTCGCATAGACTACTTTTTAGTCTCTAGATCCCTCTGCCCAAGGATCAGGGAGGTAAAGATAGACCCCATTACTATATCGGATCATGCCCCAGTATTGCTGGAGCTGGACACTGATATTCCTCATAGAAAGGCTCGTAGATGGAGTTTCCCCACATACCTGTATCATGACCTTAATTTTAAGAGGCACTTAATAGGGGAATGGTTAGTATACAAAGAGCTAAACACCCAACATATAAACGACATCTCACTGTTCTGGGAATCTGCAAAGGCAGTATTGAGAGGGGTAGTGACAGCTTATATGGCAAAGTTAACAAAAACCCGCAAAATGAAAGGGGACCTGCTCCTTCGTCAACTTTTGAATGCCAGGAACCTATACTTGCGAAACCCGACAGACCAGAACAGAACTAAATACAGAGATACTAAAGCCCTTAGAGACACACATCTTATACAGACCTCAATAACTGCTCATAACCGACTGCAAGCTAAATTCTATCGTTATGGGAACCGCACAGGGAAACTACTAGCAACAATCACCAAACTGGACAGAGAGCCTAATAATATAGTGGCCATTAGGGACAAGGACAAGATACTCACACAGGAAACAGACATACATAGAGCTTTCATTGACTACTACTCTAACCTGTACAACTCACAAGATATAGACATAGAGAGGAAGCGACATTTTTGGAAGGATATGAACCTTCCGCAGCTAGATGAAGACCAAATTAGTAAACTAAATGCCCCAATACATCTTTTAGAGGTCACTAGGTCAATTGAGGCGTTACCCCTAGACAAGTCCCCAGGACCGGACGGATTACCAGGGGAATTTTTCAAAATGGTAAAGGAAGAGACCTCAGACACCCTCACACGACTCTACAATGCGATCCTAGAGGGGAGGGCAAATCTATCCAATAGATTTACGGAAGCAAATGTGACAGTTATCCCCAAACCAGACAGAGACCCATTACTAACCTCATCCTATCGACCAATCTCCCTACTTAACTCCGACTACAAATTGTTCACAAAAATTCTGGCCAATAGACTAGCAGAGATACTTCCCCTTTTGGTACATAGTGACCAGACTGGATTTGTGAAAGGCAGATCCTCAGTTAAAAATATGAGAAAATTACAATTAGTACTCACACACTACTGGGGCAAAGACGGACGCGACCAGACCCATTGCACCGACGACGCGTGTCTGATACTTGTGGATGCGGAAAAAGCATTCGACAAGATATTGTGGGACCACTTATTCACTACCTTGGGAAAGTTCGGCATACAGGGCTCTTTCATGAGAGCTATAAAGGACATCTACAATGAGCCTCAGGCAGCGATACTGATTAATGGCACACCGTCAAAATAATTTTCGCTCATGAGGGGTACAAGACAGGGATGCCCCCTGTCCCCGTTACTTTTTGATCTGGCCCTAGAGCCTCTGGCAATCAGAATTAGGAAAGACACGGAGGGCTTAAAAATAGGTAAGGAAACTATTCACATGTCCCTTTTTGCAGACGACATGGTCCTATACACACGTGAACCCAGGCGGAATATTCCTAACATAATGCGGATTATCGCTGAGTTTAGCGAAATCTCGGGATACTGCATAAATAAGGATAAATCAGAACTGCTATGGTTACAGAATGGTAATCCTTCTGTGCCTCTTCCTGACAATTTTAAAATAATCACTAACACATTCAAATATCTAGGTATCACCCTAACCAGAGATCCCACCCAATGGTACGAGGTTAACTTCCGCCCACTGTTAAAAGACTTGCGCCGAAGGTTGTCAAGCTGGTGCACCCTCCCGCTCACCCTATCAGGGAGAGTAGGACTAATCAAGATGATACTATTTCCCAAACTGCTATACACCATGCAAATGCTTCCAGAGCTCATACACAAACAAGATCTTAAGTTGCTAAATAGGGACATACTGCATTTCCTGTGGAAGGGGAAAAAACATAGAATAAGCCACCTTAAAATGACATCCGAGCCTGCGATGGGAGGTTTTGGTCTGCCAAACATTGAACATTACAATTGGGCAGCTCTGGCCAAATATGTGATGGATTGGTTGTTGGATAGGGAACACTTTACCAATTATAAGTTAGAGTCAGAGATCATTAAACCTTGGTCACTGAAGATGCTCCCGCACATGACTCGCGTACAAGCCAATGCCATAACTAGAGAGGCAACCCTTCTGCACCAACCTATCAAGGCATGGTGGAAAATATGTAAAGCCCTGGGAATTTCACATCGGCATACTATATACCTGCCCTTGCGGGGGAATCCTGACTTCCAGGCAGGATTCACCACAAAACCCTTTAGACAATGGGAAGAGTGGGGTGTGACAACTGTCCGACAGGTCTTGACGGAAAACCAAATGATGATTAGACCCTTTAGAGATATGCAAAAAGACTTTAATATACCCAACAATCACCACTTTGCGTTTCTCCAGGTGAGACATTATGTGCAGGACCTCCTGAGGGCGGGAGATATGCCGGACACCAAATGTGACATTTACAAACTGTTGACTGCGACGAAGGGGGGAATGACTTCAATTACCCATACATATAAAGCCCTCCAAACCGCATCTAACAATGCTACTACGGTTCATATCCAAAAAACATGGAACACATTGACTGGACGGACACCTACAGAAAAATGTATTACACAAAGCTTCATAAAGGTGAGGAAGGCCTCTTTGTCAAACGAAATACGAGAGTCACATACAAAACTAGTCCACAACACGTATATAACACCCAAAATGTTCCACAGGTGGAACCCGGAGGCTTCGGGTCTCTGCCCAAAATGTTCACTCCCCAACCCGAATCTTGTACACATGATATGGGAGTGCCCAAGGCTAACAAAGTTCTGGGGCATGACACCGAGGTGGTTAGAGCATAACACCAGGGAACGAATAGAACTGTCAATAGAGATGGTGATATTTTTGCACCCACAGGCAGAGATATGAAACCACAACAAGTTTATTCACAATGTAATATTACACGCTAGAAAACTAATTTTTAAACAGTGGATGACACCCACCCCACCAAGCTTAACTCACCTAAAAGAAACACTACTAAAACAAATGGTATGCGAGCAAATAGACACATTGGGAGACATAACACAAAGGACACGACACTTCCTCACCAAATGGGAGCCCCTGATCTGTAGCCTAGATCGATCGCATCATAGACACATCCTTTACCCACTTAAAGACTCAGAACAGGTGCTAGAAGCACAGCTACGTGGAAAATGGAATATATTTACCTAAACGTTTAACTAAATAAGGGAGATGGTAGATGGACAGGAAAATGGAGGGAGGGCCCTGGGGGGGGCGCCTCGAGGTGAGATTGAGAAAGGAACTTTTGGAGACAGGATAGAGCGATAGGAAAGATATGAAATTTGTGGCAATGGGTTGACTGTGGAACAATAGGAGGTCAATCTGTGAGAAAGACAGATCTTATTACACAAAGGAAAAGACTATACGTCACAGACTTTTGGACACTCTCAATGAGAAAAAAAAAAAAAAAAAAGCGGGACACTGGAGTAACTACTCAAACAAGAGAGGGAGTGTGTGATAGTTTAGCAATAAATGTATAAATGTTAATAAGTTAATGGGTTACTTCAAATAGTAGTTCTAACTAGATTAAGACAACCAAGGTTGAGCATAGAGAATGGAAAGAGTAAGAGGAGTGAGGAGAGCTGAGATAAAAGAGAAGGGACAATAATAAAAAAAAAAAAGGAAAACATGAAAAATCATATTTATGCAATATTCTTATTTAATAAAGTGTTTAACTGTGTTTGTACTTTAAATATTTCACATTTCAATGTTCTTCACATAGAAGAATGTTTTTAAATAGATATTCCTTTATATATCTGTATATATCGATTCCTATATGTAATCATATAGATATATATTTTACCAAAAAATTATCATATCTATATATATTTATTTAAGAATACATAGAACATATCCCTCTATGCGAAGAACATTGGAATGTGAAATATTCATAATTCATGTTGGGTTTAGTGCACTTGAATAAACACGATTGGGTTAGCGCGTGAGTATGGGTGTTCGTTTTTTTGCAGTTTGCACACTCCATTGAAGTCTATGGGAGAATACGTTAATATGGTCAGGATATTTGAAGTTCAACATTTTGCACAAGTTGGGTTTTTACTCGAGTGCTAACTTTTTTACATTCAACTCATAAAATGAGCGCAACACGACATGCACAAGAAGCCTTCATCTACCAAGGAGAACACACGGGCAGGAGCGCAAAATAGTGTGCCACTCATAATCTAGCTCTTTGTAATATTAACAAGAAAACCATATCCAAACTTTTAACTGTGATCGATAACTGTGATCGACTCCATGAGATAGGCAAAGGTTGGCAGCATGGGTTTGAGAACTTTGCTTAACCCCTTAATGACAGCTGACAGCAGCTCTTCCAGTAGTGAGGCAGGTAGTAACAGCACATCTCAAAGCAGTCAGTGAGATCCAAGCTACTACAGAACTGAAAACCCCTTAAGGACATGTAACTTACAAGGTACATCCCTGTCATTAAAGAGTTAACAGTGGTAGTTATGTAAACTCGACTTCATATGTATATACAGTATGTGCAGTATATTTAAAAACACATGTAAATGCATTAATAATATATTTATTTTTTGTGAATATAAAAAAAAATCTTTTTACTTTCATCTTTGTTGTCCATGTATTATAATTTAATGTAGCGTAAATATATTTTTTATATTTTAGTGTACTCTAATGTGTGAAACGCTATGGGCTAGATTACAAGTGAGGTGCAATGGATTTTGCGCTATCGCAATCATGATTTCGCAATCCATTTTTCTTCCGCTGATATTACAAGTTCGGAGAAATTGTGATTGTGCTAGCGCAATTAGCTTTTTCCGCTTCAATCCATACCGCAATCTAAGAGCTCTGGTAAACTTAAAATTAAATTAATTAATTTAAAAATACTCTAACTACCTTGAAAGAAATAAAAACTTACTTGTAAAATTAAATTAAAACCTAAGCTTACCCTAAAAAAACTACCATTACTTTAAAATACCAATATTTTAATAATAAAATTAAAATATTTTTTTGTTTTGTTTTTTTTCTCTTGTAAGATGAAAGTACATTATTTTTGCATAACATTTTTAAACACTGCACGCAATAAACGTTGTAACAATTTTATGAAAGTTGTAAGATATCTCTGTTTGTCTCTAGGTGTCGCAATATCACAAGAAATTTTGAATTGCTGGGGAAAAAAATAATTATTTCAGTACTACAGGATGATCGCAAAGTCCACAATCTCCCATTTAAGCAAATACATTAACAAAGATTCTTTTTTTTATTTTCATAAATAAGTTATTTACTGCTAGTAACTGACTTGCTATGCAGATTAACTTTCTGTTATTCCATAATAACAGTTTTTTTCCCCCTGTGTTATTAAATCATATTTATGGAAGTGTGAGTAGCATATGATAAATCTGTATTAACCTCTTCACTGCTAAGCCACTTCATACCCCTATGCTAAAGTGGTTTTAGCCATTTGTGCTAATTGCTTTTAAACATCAATTCAGTGCTTTTTCTTTAATGGCACAAACATGAACAATACCTCTTTTTACAAGAGCATGCACTTTTAGAATACGACTTAAGTTTGCATACATACATAATTACCCTGTATGATGGCCGTCAAAATAGGGCAGTCTAGCCACTGACAGTAAGACCAGCGTTTCTACAGCTCTGGAAGGACTATGTGATTGTCGTAAAGAGGTTAAAATAAATGCATTTTAAACTAAACCAAAAACCAAGGAGCCTGGATAAAACATAATGAATTAGTGAATTAAGATTTTTGTTTCTATAGCTCATAGTTAAGTACATAGATAAGAACATAAGATATATATAAGACACACTAGATAGATATATATATATAGATAGAAATGTGTTAGTATTCGTTCATTTCATTTAAATGGGAGCCACCACGCTAAGCCTCCTATTAGCGTTGCCGGGCTCTGTGAAGATGAGGAGCGGGTTAGTGTGGCTCTCCAGCGAGCAAAGCTGAACTTTTTCACCTGTAGCTTTAAAACATTTACAATTGTTCAACAAAACGAATGTAAATATTCTACGAATAATCAGTATAGTTTTGTTTAAAATGAAAAGAATACCGAATATCTTGAGCAACAAATATTTGTGAAAACTAATTTCGCCGAATTAATGTTCAGAAAAATTCGGACTAATCAATTTTTTTGTCCATGCTCACTTCTAATTGATAGAAACCTTAAAGGGACACTGTACTCAAAAAAATTATTTCGTGATTCAGATAGAGCATACATTTTTAAGCAACTTTCTAATTTACTCCTATTATCAAATTTTCTTCATTCTCTTGGTATGTTTATTTGAAAAGCAAGAATATAATTTTAGATGCCGGACCATTTTTGGTGAACAACCTGTGTTGTCCTTGCTGATTGGTCAGCACCAATAAACAAGTGCTGTCCATGGTCCTGAAGCAAACATTTGCTGGCTCCTTAGCTGAGATGCCTTCTTTTTCAAATAAAGATAGCAAGAGAACGAACTAAAATTGATAATAGAAGTAAATTAGAAAGTTGCTTAAAATTGCATGCTCTATCTGAATCATGAAAGAAAAAATTTGGGTTCAGTGTCCCTTTAAGTATAAACGTTTTGTAGCATTAACAAAACCGTTTTCTATTCCTGTTGAACACAATTTTGCATATGTTCAGGTAAGATAACTATGAGATTGATTACAATCTTTTAGAAAAGTTTTTCTACTGATTTTTCAACACAATTTGCCATTATAGGGCTAGACTACAAGTGGAGCGCTAAATTATCACGCTCCCACAAATGGGTAAAATTGGTGGGAGTAGAGTGTTAGAAAAAAACAGCACTGAAAAGTGCCTTTACGAGTTATATATATATATATATATATATATATATATATATATATATATATATATATATATATATATATATGATTATATATCAAAGTGATGGTATTACAAAGTGATGCGCTAATACCGCTTGCATGCAAGTGATATTTAAAACTCCACTTGTAATCTGACCCATAATCTAATGGGATTTTTGTAGAGGAATCATTTGATAAGCTTTTCTAAAGTATTATGATCCACCCCATAGACTTTGATAGTAATTTTCTATAGAAAATTATTAGATACGTTTTCCAAGGAAACCCAGCATTCTGGTCCAACTATATTGTCTAACTATTTAACTTTTTAGAGGGATTAAAAAAAGTATGCCCCTATATACAGTATATCAAACCTAGATCTAGAAAATACTAATTTTAAAAATGTTTGCATAAAAGTCTAGAGATAAACCTTGAAATCAGTGTGATTGTAAATAGTTTTAATATGATCTCAAATTAGACTTTATATAAAGACTATTGGACACCAAACAGAGGTTTCAGAATGGATAATCAATGCTGAAATGTTTGTGTTAAAATTGTTAAAGCAAATCCAGATATTTTTTGGTCATGCCCTAAAATAAGGCAATTCTGTGGGAAGCTTCAGAATATGATTTCTGGAAATCTGGGATTAGCCCTGGAATTGAGTATATCTCTCAAATGTGTTTTATGAAGGGGGAACCAAAGTTTAGAAAGTATGATTTTTCTTTTAACAATAACAATGTTCTTTAAAACCTATGGTTATCTGATAGAGTACTAAAGGTTGCTTGTTTATGATGAGAGAACAATATGATTCAATAAGTGATATATCCAGTTGTTTGAGAAAATGTACGCAGAAAAAAAAGATTGGATTATTCAGTTAAGAAAGAAATTTTTCATCTTAAATAGAGAGTAATGGTTTCAATTCATTTCATTCAAAACTAGTTGTAAATATGCCTTCTTTAAAAATAACATATATAGATGGATAGATAGATAAAACTATCACCTTTGATTTTGTCATCTTTCTTTGTTTTCCTTCATAAATCTATTTATTGCATATATTTGTAATATTTTGAAATTAAAAACAGAGAGATAGATAGATAAAATCAGACTTTCTATAAATGATTATTTGACCTGCTGGAACTCATTCTTAGTACTGGAAATGAGGTAAAGCCATACATGAAGGGAATGGAGGTAAACTTGTTGAGTATTCTCTAGGGCAAAAAAAAACCAAGATATAGAATTTAATGTACTTCAATACAGTTCCTGTTTATCTTGACTCTCCCTAGAGCAATACTCACCAAGGATGAACAATTACCAAAGCAATAGAAAAAGAGGGAATAAAGAAAAATAAATACTGCTAAAAAATGTATTTATTAACAGAAACATAGGAATGATTCATTAACTCTATTTCCAAGAGAAGCTATAGAAAGAGTGCCCAAGAATAAAATACACCTTTTTTGGGGGCGGTTCCTTTTCACTGGGCTTTAGAGACTAACTGAACCAACTCTTCCATCGTACTAGGTGGTTGGGAAACATAGCAGGTCTAGTGTCCCTAGGAGTCAGTCTGCATACTAAAATACAGAGCATATGGGAGGTAAATAACTGAAATTACAGCCAGCCAGATGTAATCCTACTGCTTGGTCTGCTTTAGCTTTAACACCCTCTAACATGCCAGTTATGTCAGAAGCGTCAGCAGCATATCGGCCTATCAGAGTCAGCATGATATCAGCATAACCAACATGGATGCGCCCAGAAGAAAATAGAGGCTGACAACACAATTGCCAGGAAAGCATTGAGAATGTTTATTCAAATGTAAAAATAGCAAAAATCATATACACACTGTCAATCTGTGTTTAATGGGCCAACACCAACCCAACCCCACTAAGGGCTATCTATTCTGTCTATCAACAAATGACAGAATAAGGTCTAGCTGGTTAGATCAATAGAGGTATCTGGTTCTGTCCATCCCCCTTTTCAGGGACTGTCATCCTTTATGAGTATTGCTCTAGGGAGAGCCAAGAGAGATAGATGATAGATAGATAAATAGATCAAATTAAATGGTATTACGAATCACCTTCAAAAAATTACATATCTTGATCATTATTAGATATGTTTTGAAATACATCACATTTGGAGCTGAAAAGGAAAATAGCTGGAGGTTTTTAGATTTTTTTAATAGTTCAACTTTTTAAATTTGGCTGCAGAGAATGCAGTTTGTACAGAATCTAACTTGCTTAAAAATGATATAAACTAGCCAGAATTTTCTATTTAACCAGCTATTAGAACAAGTAATAAATTCTTATAAATTAATAAATTCTGTGTTGCTTAAGGGACCTTCATTGTTTTTGGCAGCAATGCTTTATAGGTCAGTCCAACAGTGAATCCCTTTAAAGTATCCACTTGGCACATCAGAAAACAACTGTGAGAAGACTAAGTGAAAAAAATGAAACTAGAAAACTGTATCTGGCTAATTAGAGTCAACAGAGAATCAAACTAATGTTTAATTAATTTCTTTCACATTTTGTGCAATGCATTTGAAATGTTTTATCCAGATTTTCTTTAAAATCACATTTAAACATGTTTAATCATTGTTATGTTATGATTCACACAGCCTGAAGGCCTGTTTCATTGCAATTTACATCTAATTTTAATTTATACATTTATGTCTAATTATAATATATATATATATATATTATTTTTAATTATTATTTTATTTATTTATTTTATGTTCTAAATTCCAGTTGGTTAGAACTGCAATGTTAAAAAATAATTTTTGGAAAATGTTTTGCACGATTTTCTAAGCCATTGTTTTAGAAAAACCTGCTTGCATTAGAAAACTATATAATAGCACACTGTAGTTGAAGGGACATTTTGAGATTGTAATATAAAATGTTTAGGGAAAGATTACAACTCGTGCGGTATGGGTTTTCCGTGGGCAATATGGTCTTTTCGCAATTAATTTTCGAAGATATTACAAATCTTGAAAAATCACCTTTTACGCAACAATCCTTTCCGCGCACGAAGAGCTGTAGTTAACAGTTTTCTGCAATGTAAAAGTTTTACAAAACACCTCAAAAATACATTACAAAGTACAGTTACACTCATATTAACATTGTCTAATAAAAAAATATTTTATAAAAATATTGCACACAAAAGTTATAAGAGCTAAAAGATACAAGATCTCGGGTGTTGGAAAAAAAGCAGACGCAGAGATTTTACATTGACATACATATACATACATAGAGAAACCTGGATTTATATGTATAGAGATATGTTTAACTATGGAGATAATGAAAATATTTCACATTACAATTAGTGATGTCGCGAACCTAAAAAATTGGGTTAGCGAACGGTCAACGCGAACTTCTGCAAATGTTCGCGAACGAGCAAACCGGGCGGACCGCCATAGACTTCAATAGGCAGGCAAATTTTAAAACCCACAGGGACTCTTTCTGGCCACAATAGTGATGGAAAAGTTGTTTCAAGGGCACTAACACCTGGACTGTGGCATGCCGGACAGGGATCCATTTCAAAACTTCCATGGAAAATTACATAGTTGATGCAGAGTCTGGTTTTAATCCATAAAGGGCATAAATCACCTAACATTCCTAAATTGTTTGGAATAACGTGCTTTAAAACATCAGGTATGATGTTGTATCGATCAGGTAGTGTAAGGGTTACGCCCGCTTCACAGTGCGCAGTGTAGGTGATATACCTGCCCTGACCATGCTTTGCAGACCAGGTATCAGTGGTCAGATGGACCCTTGCCCCAACACTGTGTGCCAGACATGCCATTATAGCAGACTTATATGGCTTTGGCGTTGCTTTTTGGTAATTAGAAGGCTGCTAAATGCCACTGCGCACCACACATGTTTTATGCCCAGCAGTGAAGGGGTTAATTAAGGAGCATGTAGGCAGCTTCTAGAGTTAATTTTAGCTTAAGTGTAGTGTAGTAGACAACCCAAAGTATTGATCTAGGCCCATTTTGGTATATTTCATTCCACCATTTCACCGCCAAATGCGATCAAATAAAAAAAAAAAGTTCACTTTTTCACAAACTTTAGGTTTCTCACAGAAATTATTTACAAACAACTTATGCAATTATGGCATAAATAATTGTAAATGCTTCTCTGGGATCCCCTTTGTTCAGAAATAGCAGACTTATATGGCTTTGGCGTTGCTTTTTGGTAATTAGAAGGCTGCTAAATGCCACTGCGCACCATACGTGTTTTATGCCCAGCAGTGAAGGGGTTAATTAGGGAGCATGTAGGGAGCTTGTAGAGTTAATTTTAGCTTAAGTGCAGTGTAGTAGACAACCCAAAGTATTGATCTAGGCCCATTTTGGTATATTTAATGCCACCATTTCACCGCCAAATGCGATCAAATTTAAAAAAAACTTAAATTTTTTCGCAATTTTAGGTTTCTCACTGAAATTATTTACAAACAGCTTGTGCAATTATGGCACAAATGGTTGTAAATGCTTCTCTGGGATCCCCTTTGTTCAGAAATAGCAGACATATATGACTTTGGCGTTGCTTTCTGGTAATTAGAAGGCCGCTAAATGCTGCTGCGCTTCACACGTGTATTATGGCTAGCAGTGAAGGGTTTAATTAGGTAGTTTGTAGGGAGCTTGCAGGGTTAATTTTAGCTTTAGTGTAGAGATCAGCCTCCCACCTGACCCATCAGACCCCCTGATCCCTCCCAAACAGCTCCCTTCCCTCCCCCACCCCACAATTGTCCCTGCCATCTTAAGTACTGGCAGAAAGTCTGCCAGTACTAAAATAAAAGGTTTTTAAAAAATGTTTAATTTTTTTAGCATATTTACATATGCTGTGGTGTAGCATCCCCCCTTAGCCCCCAAACTCCCTGATCCCGCCCAAAACAGCTCTCTAACCCTCCCCATCTTCCTTATTGGTGGCCATCTTGGGTACTGGCAGCTGTATGCTATTATTTCACAGTCAAAATTATTTTTATTTTTTTAAATGTACACTACTGTTACACCACATATGAGTGGTGGCACTGGGCAAGTGGGCACAGTATACGCTGTGAGCCTGACACACACGCTGGCAGGCAGGCAACTGCAATTAGATTACACAGAAAAATAAGAAAAAAAAAGCAGACTGATGTTCTAGCCCTAAAAAGGGCTTTTTGGGGTGCTGTCCTTACAACAGAGATCAAATGAGTCCTTCAGGACTGTAGTGGACACTGAATACACTAGCCTAGCTATCGATTTCCCTATTAAATCAGCAGCAGCTACACTGTCCTTCCTTTCACTAAGAATGCAGCTTCCAAATGAATCTAAAATGGATGCTGTCCAGGAGGTGGGAGGGTCTGGGACGGAGGGTCTGCTGCTGATTGGCTGTAATGTGTATTCTGACTGTGAGGTGCAGGGTCAAAGTTTACTCAATGATGACGAATAAGGGGCGGATCGAACATTGCATATGTTCGCCCGCCGAGGCGAACGCGAACATGCTATGTTCACCGGGAACTATTCGCCGGTGAACTATTCGCGACATCACTAATTACAATCTTATGTCCATTAAACAATATCTCAGAAGGATTTTCAAACATATATTCGCATATAGATCTTGAGATATCTAAACATATATATATTCATATAAATATCTCCCTATAAATAGATATATCAGTCCAAAAATCATCACATATATAGTGAAATATTTATTTATAAATAAATAGAAGATATTCCATTATGAAAATATTCTCGCAATATGAAATATTCGCATTTTGATGCACACTTTTCGAGGAGAAAATGTCATGGGCTTTGTACAACAGATTAGAGTTTTAGTGTTTTTTTTTTTTATTTGTCTTATCCAATGAATTCTATGGGGGGAATTATGTGAATGCGCATGCGATTTGGCTGTTTGGATTACGCGGGTAAACTTGTGCGAAAAATAAGTTGTTTTGCAACTTGTAATACCTGGGCAACCCCAAATGCGAAAAAGCCATAACACGGGCTGTGTTTTCGCAACTGATTTGCCGTGCAACTTGTAATCTTGCCCTTAATTAGGAGTAGTAAAAATACTTTGCAATATACTTTTATTATTTATTTTGTCACACTTTTCTGTAATTTAACTCTAAAATTTAAGAGCTTTCATTAAGTAATGGTGACTGTCTGTCAGGCTGAGACGATGGCCACCTATGGTGTTAGGTGATGGTCCCGCTGTGCAAAGTAAATCAATAATGCAGAGGACAGTCCAGAGTATCAGGTTAGGCAATATGCTAAAGATCAATCTGCACAAGCTTAGATACAAAGAGAGCAGGAGAAATTAAACTCCAATTATCAGGCCGGGGATTATACACAGCAAGGAAGTCCAAACAAGGCAAAAGGAGTAAGCAGGAGGCAAAGTCCAAAGAAAACATGTAGAGGCCAGGGATCCGGTTAACAACACAGGTACTGTAAAATCAGTAAGCAACAGGAGCTGGGAATCCTAGAAACTCACAATATCCAAGCAATATGTTAGAGTGAACTGCAGAGTTTTATAAGGGAAGACCCCTCAGGATGAGAGCCAATGCAGATTATAGATCCTTTGTAAGTGAATGCACATGTAGTTTCATGAGTTTTGCTAGTTTGCAGTACCTTACTTTCGGCACATAGATTGGTAGTGCTCACGTTCCTTTTTGTATACTGTTGTGCTGAAGGCCTTAGGCCTGGGGACTGGATTAATGGCATATTGTATCAAATCCAAAAAATTAAAAACAGCACATTTAAATTATGGGGCACGGAAATTACTTGGCATGTCTTGACAAGTATGGTATCAACACAATTTCCAGCCTCCAAAATAATAAAAAATACCTTTATTTCTTATATGTTGGGTCCATAGGCATAGTTACGATGTTTCAGGCCTGCAATAGGCCCTTAGTCATGTATGGTACATGACTAATGGCCTATTGCAGGCCTGAAACATTGTAACTATGCCTATGGAGCCAACATATAAGAAATAAAGGTCTTTTTATAATTGTGGATGCTGGAAATTGTGTTAATACTATACTTCTGTTAAGAGCATATTGGGCAGAGATACAGCAGATGAAAAAGAGTTAGGCAAGGGTGTGAGGAGAGGTGAGTAACTGGCACCCTGGGCAAACAGACCAAGGATGGCAAGATGCAGATCTTGCACAGGGCATGACAGATTAAACCAATCCCTGCTCAGTACACACAGCAACAGATACAAAGGTCCTCTTTCTGTGAGTATTTGGCGTTATACCATGACACTGCCATGTTGTAACTTGGCCTATTATCTTCGATATTGGTGGCTGATAAGTTTTCAAATTCATCTCATGTCGCCAACATGTTTTTGAGTGAGCACAATCCCATATGGCTTCTGCAAATAAAAGGCCACATCCACACATTAGATTTAAACTGAAAACAACCTCACAAAAACATGTTTTCGTTAGTAAAGTCCACCTTAACTGGGTAGAAGTTCTCAAGCCAAATGAAAATTAAAAATACAAAGCCATTTTGGCAGAAGATATAACATAGAGTTTTTTGGATTAATGGGACAATGTACACTAGATTTTACTCTGCATGAATGTTTTGTAGATGATCCATTTATATAGCCCATCTGGGAATGTTTTTGTAAAAATGTATAGTTTTGCCTATTTTTAAATAACATTGTGCTGATCCTAACCAAGTCCCAAAGTTTTAGATGTATACTGATGTCTACAGAGTCCTGTTTGTTTGGAGTGAGGGGGGTTCTGCTATCAGCCCCTTTCAGTGGGTGTCCCAGCCTAACCTCATCAAGTCTGCTAAACTGGTAAGTTTTTAAAAGGTTTTAGACTGGATTTTTGAATCAGTATCTGTGCATATTCTTCCTCATAGTAGTGTCTATTAGATGCAGTAATAAGAAAATTGGTGTATACTATCCCTTTGATCTTTTTGTACATTGTATCATGTTAATAATAATGAATTTGTTTGAAATGAAACTCTTATGTTTAGAAACCATCGTCAATTTTATTTTTCAGAATATTAGTTTGTTGTGCTATTCGGTATTCATTTCATATAAATAAAACTAATTCTGAATATTTGGCAACATTTACATTAGTTTTTATTAAAATTAATGTAAATATTCCTTTACTGCAGGGGAAAAAGTATCACCATCAGGCTTATACTTACCTATAGCGTGCTGGGGGGAGCCATGCTAATCTGCCCCTTCTTCATAGGAGTATTAGAGCAGCACTAAACCTGTGAAGAAGGGTCAGATAAGCAAGGCTCCCCACAGCGGTATAGATAAGTATTATAGTAAAATACTTTACCTATAGTGTTCTGGGGAGCTGTGCTAATCCGGACCCTTCTTCACAGAGCCCAGGGCCACACCAATAGGAGGCTTAGCGCCACACTAAACCTCCTATTAGCTCGGCCCTGGGCTCTGTGAAGAATGGTCAGATTAGCAAGGCTCCCCAGAGTGTTATATGTATTATTATAGTAAAATACTTTACCTATAGTGTGCTGGGGAGCCGCGCGAATCCCCACCCTTCTTCACAGAGCCCAGGGCCGTGCTAATAGGAGGTTTAGTGCGGCGCTAAGCCTCCTATTGGCGTGGCCCTGTGCTTTGTAAAGTAGGGCTGGGAATAGCCTTGGTCCCCAGTGCGCTATAGGTAAAGTATTTTATCTTTTAAAGGAAACTAATGTATACTAACTTTATATTTAGTCCTTTAAAATTAGTTAGCACATTCATTCAGATATTATTTTTGTGAAAACGAAACAAATATCTGTATTTTTAGTACGAATATGCATTGGTAACTAAACAAATGCACAGATCTAGTACTAAGCATGTTTGATTAGTTGATGATTTTTTTTGTAAAAAAAAATATTTTACATTTGTTTTTTAGTCATTAATTGGAAAAAAGAACCATCCAATTGTGAGATTTTTTTTGCCTTGATTGAAGAAGAACATTGTGGGAAGTTATTTTTTTGTAGATAAAAGTGGCCACATCTTCCATAACAGGATTTATCTATTTACAAGTTTTATTTTGTGAAAAGATCTTGAAAGTTAACAAACAAGAAGGAAAACCAACCATTAATACCTTGTTCACAATGAAGTGATGGTCCAAATTTATCAAATTTAAAAACCAAAAGTACTGTAATTTAATATTAGGAAAATATGAATATTAAATGAAAACAAGCGATTACCAAATGGATGTTCTAGGTGTTCTGGGTGTGATTTCCATTTCCAAGTTCTCACAGCAGGTCTTGTTTGCTTTACAAGATATCATACATATGGTTATTATAAACATTTACATCTGTCAATTTCAGAACCGTCCTCTAGAAAAGTTTAAATTATCTACACCATAAATTCACATGTACATTGAAAATAGCCATTTCAATTCAAAATGTCTTGAAATAGTGGCAAATATGTGGAGAAGTGTCTTTAGCTGTGAAAAATATTGCAAAAATCTGTTGAATGTATTGAGATTGTGATAACCTTTTATAGGACTGTTTCATGTGATGTATAAGGCCTATTTTGGCAAGCGGACAACCCTTTTTTGGAATGGAATGGAAAATTGCGGATTGTCATCTGCATAAATTTTACAAGTACCAATTGGCAGCTGAGATCTTGCTAAAAAAGATAGAGAGACTGAGATAGATCCCTCTGTTTCCCTAGTTTGTAAAGCGTGTTCTTATTTTTATATCATGAAAAAAGAAGGAAGTGTTGCGCTAACTTTACACTCACAGCCTATCCTGGGAAACCCTTTCCACAAGGACAACCAATGACAAAAGTTTAGGAAGAAAAATAGGATGGCGCTAAAAGCAGAGTGTGTACATATAAAGAAATAAATAAATCATTAATTCACTATATATATGTATATAAGAAAAAGTTTCCACGATTATAAAAGTGTCACTGAATGAATATAAGAAAAAGTAATTCCACGATTATTAACGATGTCCCCAAAAAGATTGGTTGAGGAAATCAGAAAATCGTCAACATACTAAATAGCAAAAATAGACCAAAAAGTGTCTAAGTCTAATATAGACAATAAAAACAGAAATGTGCTAAAATAAAAAAGGGTGAGAACAAAAGTAGGCTAATTGGCTATAAAGAAGGTATATGTTGGGATTTCCACGTTTAAATAGAGACTCCATTACAGCCACAAAGACTTTGCATTTGAATCTTGGATTATTTTACCTGTTTTAAACACGCATTACAAAGTCCGAGTTGTATTAATTACACTGCCATGCGTTTCTGCTGCTAGAGGATTTTAAGCACGAATTAGTCTAAAGGACTGTATAGCTTATACTGGAATCCACGCCGCTGGATGTTGTAAAAGCAATCTATCACATGAGAGACATCATAACGCTGTCGATTAGACACACAAAACATAATATATTACTTTTAATGGTGGTATTTTTCTTGGTGCTTTTGGGAGACGTCCCTAAAGAGATTTTTTACATTGTTTATTGCATTTTTTCTGTATTTTCTCTGTTCTATGAGAGCTTTACCTATGTGTTTTTTTAATTGATTTTTACTTAAGAACACTATTCCTGCATATATGGTATCCTCTTTGTTGATGCTTATTATCGTAAGGAACTTTATTCCTAGCATATATATGCATGTATTATCAAATAAATATTTTTAGCTATTAGTATATTTCTTTCATGTAATTGGCAAGAGTCCATGAGCTAGTGACATATGGGATATACAATCCTACCAGGAGGGGCAAAGTTTCCCAAACCTCAAAATACCTATAAATACACCCCTCACCACACCCACAATTCAGGTTTACAAACTTTGCCTCCTATGGAGGTGGTGAAGTAAGTTTGTGCTAAGATTTCTATGTTGACATGCGCTTCTCAGCATTTTGAAGCCTGATTCCTCTCAGAGTACAGCGAATGTCAGAGGGATGTGAAGGGAGTATCACCTATTGAATGCAATGGTTTTCCTCACGGGAGATCTATTTCATAGGTTCTCTGTTATCGGTCGTAGAGATTCATCTCCTACCTCCCTTTTCAGATCGACGATATACTCTCATATTCCATTACCTCTACTGATAACCGTTTCAGTACTGGTTTGGCTATCTGCTATATGTGGATGGGTGTCTTTCGGTAAGTATGTTTTTATTACTTAAGACACCTCAGCTATGGTTTGGCACTTTATGCATTAATATAAAGTTCTAAATATATGTATTGTACTTATATTTGCCATGAGTCAGGTTCACGTATTTCCTTTTTTGCAGTCTGTCAGTTTCATATTTGAGGAAAAACATAATTTATGTAAGAACTTACCTGATAAATTCATTTCTTTCATATTGGCAAGAATCCATGAGCTAGTGACATATGGGATATACAATCCAACCAGGAGGGGCAAAGTTTCCCAAACCTCAAAATGCCTATAAATACACCCCTCACCACACCCACAATTCAGTTTAACGAATAGCCAAGCAGTGGGGTGATAAAGAAAGGAGTAAAAAGCATCAACAAAGGAAATTTGGAAATAATTGTGCTTTATACAAAAAAATCATAACCACCATAAAAAGGGTGGGCCTCATGGACTCTTGACAATATGAAAGAAATGAATTTATCAGGTAAGTTCTTACATAAATTATGTTTTCTTTCATGTAATTGGCAAGAGTCCATAAGCTAGTGACATATGGGATATCAATACCCAAGATGTGGATCTCCACTCAAGAGTCACTAGAGAGGGAGGGAATAAAATAAAAACAGCCATATACTGCTGAAAAAATGAGTCCACAACCAAAAAAATAAGTTTATTTTCATTTGAAAGATAAAAACTTAAATCAAAAGCAGAAGAATCAAACTGAAACAGCTGCCTGAAGAGATTTTTTACATTGTTTATTGCATTTTTTTCTGTATTTTCTCTGTTCTATGAGAGCTTTACCTATGTGTTTTTTTAATTGACTTTTACTTAAGAACACTATTCCTGCATATATGGTATCCTCTTTGTTGATGCTTATTATCGTAAGGAACTTTATTCCTAGCATATATATGCATGTATTATCAAATAAATATTTTTAGCTATTAGTATATTTCTTTCATGTAATTGGCAAGAGTCCATGAGCTAGTGACATATGGGATATACAATCCTACCAGGAGGGGCAAAGTTTCCCAAACCTCAAAATACCTATAAATATACCCCTCACCACACCCACAATTCAGGTTTACAAACTTTGCCTCCTATGGAGGTGGTGAAGTAAGTTTGTGCTAAGATTTCTATGTTGACATGCGCTTCTCAGCATTTTGAAGCCTGATTCCTCTCAGAGTACAGCGAATGTCAGAGGGATGTGAAGGGAGTATCACCTATTGAATGCAATGGTTTTCCTCATGGGAGATCTATTTCATAGGTTCTCTGTTATCGGTCGTAGAGATTCATCTCCTACCTCCCTTTTCAGATCGACGATATACTCTCATATTCCATTACCTCTACTGATAACCGTTTCAGTACTGGTTTGGCTATCTGCTATATGTGGATGGGTGTCTTTCGGTAAGTATGTTTTTATTACTTAAGACACCTCAGCTATGGTTTGGCACTTTATGCATTAATATAAAGTTCTAAATATATGTATTGTACTTATATTTGCCATGAGTCAGGTTCACGTATTTCCTTTTTTGCAGTCTGTCAGTTTCATATTTGAGGAAAAACATAATTTATGTAAGAACTTACCTGATAAATTCATTTCTTTCATATTGGCAAGAATCCATGAGCTAGTGACATATGGGATATACAATCCAACCAGGAGGGGCAAAGTTTCCCAAACCTCAAAATGCCTATAAATACACCCCTCACCACACCCACAATTCAGTTTAACGAATAGCCAAGCAGTGGGGTGATAAAGAAAGGAGTAAAAAGCATCAACAAAGGAAATTTGGAAATAATTGTGCTTTATACAAAAAAATCATAACCACCATAAAAAGGGTGGGCCTCATGGACTCTTGACAATATGAAAGAAATGAATTTATCAGGTAAGTTCTTACATAAATTATGTTTTCTTTCATGTAATTGGCAAGAGTCCATAAGCTAGTGACATATGGGATATCAATACCCAAGATGTGGATCTCCACTCAAGAGTCACTAGAGAGGGAGGGAATAAAATAAAAACAGCCATATACTGCTGAAAAAATGAGTCCACAACCAAAAAAATAAGTTTATTTTCATTTGAAAGATAAAAACTTAAATCAAAAGCAGAAGAATCAAACTGAAACAGCTGCCTGAAGAGATTTTTTACATTGTTTATTGCATTTTTTTCTGTATTTTCTCTGTTCTATGAGAGCTTTACCTATGTGTTTTTTTAATTGACTTTTACTTAAGAACACTATTCCTGCATATATGGTATCCTCTTTGTTGATGCTTATTATCGTAAGGAACTTTATTCCTAGCATATATATGCATGTATTATCAAATAAATATTTTTAGCTATTAGTATATTTCTTTCATGTAATTGGCAAGAGTCCATGAGCTAGTGACATATGGGATATACAATCCTACCAGGAGGGGCAAAGTTTCCCAAACTTCAAAATACCTATAAATATACCCCTCACCACACCCACAATTCAGGTTTACAAACTTTGCCTCCTATGGAGGTGGTGAAGTAAGTTTGTGCTAAGATTTCTATGTTGACATGCGCTTCTCAGCATTTTGAAGCCTGATTCCTCTCAGAGTACAGCGAATGTCAGAGGGATGTGAAGGGAGTATCACCTATTGAATGCAATGGTTTTCCTCACGGGAGATCTATTTCATAGGTTCTCTGTTATCGGTCGTAGAGATTCATCTCCTACCTCCCTTTTCAGATCGACGATATACTCTCATATTCCATTACCTCTACTGATAACCGTTTCAGTACTGGTTTGGCTATCTGCTATATGTGGATGGGTGTCTTTCGGTAAGTATGTTTTTATTACTTAAGACACCTCAGCTATGGTTTGGCACTTTATGCATTAATATAAAGTTCTAAATATATGTATTGTACTTATATTTGCCATGAGTCAGGTTCACGTATTTCCTTTTTTGCAGTCTGTCAGTTTCATATTTGAGGAAAAACATAATTTATGTAAGAACTTACCTGATAAATTCATTTCTTTCATATTGGCAAGAATCCATGAGCTAGTGACATATGGGATATACAATCCAACCAGGAGGGGCAAAGTTTCCCAAACCTCAAAATGCCTATAAATACACCCCTCACCACACCCACAATTCAGTTTAACGAATAGCCAAGCAGTGGGGTGATAAAGAAAGGAGTAAAAAGCATCAACAAAGGAAATTTGGAAATAATTGTGCTTTATACAAAAAAATCATAACCACCATAAAAAGGGTGGGCCTCATGGACTCTTGACAATATGAAAGAAATGAATTTATCAGGTAAGTTCTTACATAAATTATGTTTTCTTTCATGTAATTGGCAAGAGTCCATAAGCTAGTGACATATGGGATATCAATACCCAAGATGTGGATCTCCACTCAAGAGTCACTAGAGAGGGAGGGAATAAAATAAAAACAGCCATATACTGCTGAAAAAATGAGTCCACAACCAAAAAAATAAGTTTATTTTCATTTGAAAGATAAAAACTTAAATCAAAAGCAGAAGAATCAAACTGAAACAGCTGCCTGAAGAACTTTTCTACCAAAAACTGCTTCCGAAGAAGCAAATACATCAAAACGGTAGAATTTAGTAAATGTATGCAAAGAGGACCAAGTCGCTGCTTTGCAAATCTGATCAACTGAAGCTTCATTCTTAAAAGCCCACGAAGTGGAGACTGATCTAGTAGAATGAGCTGTAATTCTCTGAGGCGGGGCTTGACCCGACTCCAAATAAGCTTGATGAATCAAAAGCTTTTACCAAGAGGCCATGGAAATAGCAGAGGCCTTCTGACCTTTCCTAGGAGCAGAAAATATAACAAATAAACTAGAAGTCTTCCTGAAATCTTTAGTAGCATAATATTTCAAAGCTCTCACCACATCCAAAGAATGTAAGGATCTTTCCAAAGAATTCTTAGGATTAGGACACAAGGAAGGGACAACAATTTCTCTACTAATGTTGTTAGAATTCACAACCTTAGGTAAAAATTCAAATGAAGTCTGCAAAACCGCCTTATCCTGATGAAAAAGCAGAAAAGGAGATTCACAAGAAAGAGCAGATAGCTCAGAAACTCTTCTAGCAGAAGAGATGGCCAAAAGGAACAACACTTTCCAAGAAAGTAGTTTAATGTCCAAAGAATGCATAGGCTCAAATGGAGGAGCCTGTAAAGCCTTCTTAACCAAATTAAGACTCCAAGGAGGAGAAATTGATTTAATGACAGGCTTAATATGAACTTAAGCCTGTACAAAACAGTGTATATCAGGAAGTATAGCAATCTTTCTGTGAAATAAAACAGAAATAGCAGAGATTTGTCCTTTCAAGGAACTTGTAGACAAACCCTTATCCAAACCATCCTGAAGAATCTGTAACATTCTAGAAATTCTAAAAGAATGGCAGGAAAATTTATGAGAAGAACACCATGAAATGTAAGTCTTCCAAACTCTATAATAAATCTTTCTAAAGACAGATTTACGAGCATGTAACAGTATTAATCACTGAGTCAGAGAAACCTCTATGACTTAGAACTAAGCGTTCAATTTCCATACCTTCAAATTTAATGATTTGAGATCCTGATGGAAAAACGGACCTTGAGGTCTGGCCGTAACGGAAGTGGCCAAGGTGGGCAACTGGACATCCGAACCAGATCCGCATACCAAAACCTGTGTGGCCATGCTGGCGCCACCAGCAAAACAAATGATTGTTCCATGATGATTTTGGAAATCACTCTTGGAAGGAGAACTAGAGGCGGGAAGATGGAAGCAGGATGATAACACCAGGGAAGTGTCAGCGCATCCACTGCTTCCGCCTGAACATCCCTGGACCTGGACAAGTATCTGGGAAGTTTCTTGTTTAGATGCGAGGCCATGAGATCTAACTCTGGAAGACCCCACATCTGAACAATCTGAGAAACACATCTGGGTGGAGAGACCACTCCCCTGGATGTAAAGTCTGGCGGCTGAGATAATCCGCTTCCCAATTGTCTACACCTGGGATATGCACCGCAGAGATTAGACAGGAGCTGGATTCCACCCAAACAAGTATTCAAGATACTTCTTTCATAGCTTGGGGACTGTGAGTCCCACCCTGATGATTGACATATGCCACTGTTGTGATATTGTCTGTCTGAAAACAAATTAATGGTTCTCTCTTTAACAGAGGCCAAAACTGAAAAGCTCTGAGAATTGCACAGAGTTCTAAAATATTTATTGGTAATCTCGCCTCTTGAGATTTCCAAACCCCTTGTGCTGTCAGAGATCCCCAAACAGCTCCCCAACCTGAGAGACTCGCATCTGTTGTGATCACAGTCCAGGTTGGCCGAACAAAAGAAGCCCCTTGAACTAAACGATGGTGATCTATCCACCATGTCAGAGAGTGTCGTACATTGGGATTTAAGGATATTAATTGTGATATCTTTGTATAATCCCTGCACCATTGATTCAGCATACAAAGCTGAAGAGGTCTCATGTGAAAACGAGCAAAGGGGTTTGCGTCCGATGCTGCAGTCATGAGACCTAAAACTTCCATGCACATAGCTACTGAAGGGAATGATTGAGACTGAAGGTGCCGGCAGGCTACAACCAATTTTAAACGTCTCTTGTCTGTTAGAGACAGAGTCATGGACACCGAATCTATCTGGAAGCCTAAAAAGGTGACCCTTGTCTGAGGAATCCAGAAACTCTTTGGTAAATTGATCCTCCAACCATGTTTCCGAAGAAGCAACACTAGTTGATTCGTGTGAGATTCTGCAGAACGTAAAGACTGAGATAGTACCAAGATAGCATCCAAATAAGGAAACACCGCAATACCCTGTTCTCTGATTACAGAGAGTAGGGCACCTAGAACCTTTGAAAAGATTCTTGGAGCTGTTGCTAGGCCAAATGGAAGAGCAACAAATTGGTAATGCTTGTCTAGAAAAGAGAATCTCAGAAACTGATAATGTTCTGGATGAATCGGAATACGAAGGTATGCATCCTGCAAGTCTATTGTGGACATATAATGTCCTTGCTTAACAAAAGGCAGAATAGTCCTTATAGTCACCATCTTGAAAGTTGGTACTCTTACATAACAATTCAAAATTTTAAGATTCAGAACAGGTCTGAATAAATTTTCCTTCTTTGGGACAATGAATAGATTTGAATAAAACCCCAAACCTTGTTCCAGAAGAGGAACTGGCATGATTACCCCTGAAGACTCCAGGTCTGAAACACACTTCAGGAAAGCCTGAGCTTTTACTGGATTTACAGGGATACGTGAGAGAAAAAATCTTCTCACAGGAGGTCTTACTCTGAATCCATTGATTTTGAACAGATTTTATCCAAATATCCTTGAAAAACCTTAATCTGCCCCCTACCAGCTGAGCTGGAATGAGGGCTGCACCTTCATGGGGACTTAGGGGCTGATTTTGGTTTCCTAAAAGGCTTGGATTTATTCCAATTTGAGGAAGGCTTCCAATTGGAGGCAGATTCCTTGGGGGAAGGATTGAGTTTTTGTTCCTTATTCTGACGAAAGGAACAAAAACGGTTAGAAGCCTTAGATTTACCCTTAGGGTTTTTATCCTGAGGCAGAAAAACTCCCTTTCCCCCAGTAACAGTTGAAATAATAGAATCCAACTGGGAACCAAATAAATTATTACCTTGGAAAGAAAGAGATAGTAATCTAGATTTAGATGTCATATCAGTATTCCAGGATTTAAGCCACAAAGCTCTTCTAGCTAAAATAGCTAAAGACATGGATCTAACATCAATTTTGATAATATCAAAAATAGCATCACAAATAAAATGATTAGCAAGCATATTGCAGTAAGCGAATAATGCTAGATAAGTCAGAATCCAATTCCTGTTCCGCTAAATTCTCCAACCAAAAAGTTGATGCAGCCACAACATCAGCCAAAGAAATTGCAGGTCTGAGAAGATGACCTGAATATAAATAGGCCTTCCTTAGATAAGATTCAAGCTTCCTATCTAAAGGATCCTTAAAGGAAGTACTATCTTCCATAGGAATAGTGGTACGCTTAGCAAGAGTAGAAATAGCCCCATCAACTTTGGGGATCTTTTCCCAAAACTCTATAGAGATTTTGCTGGTAAAGGATACAATTTTTTAAACTTTGAAGAAGGAATAAAAGAAGTACTTGGCGTATTCCATTCCTTAGAAATCATATCAGAAATAGCCTCAGGAATAGGAAAAACCCCTGGAGAAACCACTAAAAACAGCATTTAAACGTTTATTAGACTGAACGTCAAGAGGACTGGTTACCTCAATATCCAAAGTAATTAACACTTCTTTTAATAAAGAACGCATATACTCAATTTTAAATAAATAAGTAGATTTGTCAGTGTCAATGTCTGAGGAAGGATCTTCTGATTCAGATAGATCCTCATCAGAAGAGGATAAATTATTATGTTGTTGGTCATTTGAAATTTCATCAACTAAATGAGAAGTTTTAAAAGATCTTTTACGTTTATTTGAAGGTGGAAATGCAGACAAAGCCTTCAGAATAGAATCAGAAACAAATTCTTTAAAATTTACAGGTATATCATGCACATTAGAAGTTGAAGGAACTGCAACTGGCAATGTACTATTACTAATGGATATACTATCTGCATGTAAAAGTTTATCATGACAACTATTACAAATGACATTCGGCGAGATAATTTCTACAATTTTACAACAAATGCACTTAGCTTTGGTAGAACCGATGTCAGGTAGCAATGTTCCAGTAGAAACTTCTGAGGCAGGATCAGGTTGAGACATCTTGCAAAATGTAAGATAAAAAACAACATATAAAGCAAAATGTTCTATTTCCTTATATGACAGTTTCAGGAATGGGAAAAAATGCAAATAGCATAGCCCTCGCCTCACTAATGACGCAACAGTGTGAAAGGTCTCGGCGTCAAGTATGATGCCGGAAGTGACAAACTTGCATCATAGACGTACTTTTTCGCGGCGAAAATTTTTTCGCGCCAAGAATGACGCAATAAAGTTTAGCATTTGTCGCACCCGCGGGCCTAATACCGCCCGCAATTTTTAAGAAGTAGTCAATTGAAAAAAAGACTAAACCCCAGGTAAGAAATAAATTTCATTTTTTAAAAGATGTTTATATTCCCCAAATATGAAACTGACAGTCTGCAGAAGGAAATACATGAACCTGACTCATGGCAAATATAAGTACAATACATATATTTAGAACTTTATATAAATGCATAAAGTGCCAAACCATAGCTGAGGTGTCTTAAGAAATAAAAAACATATAGACACCCATCCACATATAGCAGATAGCCAAACCAGTACTAAAACAGTTATAGTAGAGGTAATGGTAAATTGAGAGTATATCGTCGATCTGAAAAGGGAGGTAGGAGATGAATCTCTACGACCGATAACAGAGAACCTATGAAAAAGACCCCCGTTAGGGAAATCATCGTATTCAATAAGTGATACTCCCTTCAAGTCCCTCTGACATTCGCTGTACTCTGAGAGGAATTGGGCTTCAACAATGCTGAGAAGCGCATATCAACGTAGAAATCTTAGCACAAACTTACTTCACCACCTCCATAGGAGGCAAAGTTTGTAAAACTGAATTGTGGGTGTGGTGAGGGGTGTATTTATAGGCATTTTGAGGTTTGGGAAACTTTGCCCCTCCTGGTAGGATTGTATATCCCATATGTCACTAGCTCATGGACTCTTGCCAATTGCATGAAAGAAATAAACATATTAAGAAATATTTTTCTTACCTGGGGTTTAGTCTTTTTTTTTTCAAATTGACTACATTTTTCTTTGCAAATTGTGGGCAGAATTAGGCCCACGGGTGCGCCAAATGCTAGACTTTATTGCGTCATTCTTTTTTCATTATTTTTTCACCCCATTGCTATTGGCCTCTTGCCTTTTTCTATGTCAGAGGGCTATGCTATTTGCATTTTTTTCCCATTCCTGAAACTGTCATATAAGGAAATTGATAATTTTGCTTTATATGTTGTTTTTTCTTTTACATTTTTGCAAGATGTCTCAATCTGATCCTGTCTCAGAAGTATCTGTTGGAACTTTGCTGTCTGATATCGGTTCTACCAAAGCTAAGTGCATTTGTTGTAAACATGTGGACATTTTATCTCCGAATGTCATTTGTATTATTTGTGATGATAAACTTTTACATGCAAATTGTGGGGGGTAGTTATCAACATGTCAACTTTCCTGCATTCGCCGGCCCAATACGCCCGCCTAAGATCGCCTACCTTCGCCGCCGCGGACCTGAAAAAATTTGCCTAAGTTATCAATAAATCTGTCAAAAAGCCACGCACCAAGTACGGGGCGATGAGCAGCGCACTGTGATAGTTATCACTCATCCGATCTCGCTGCTCTTCGGCTTTTTTACAGCTTTATTGCTAGCCTGTCACTAAGCACCCACACTAACTACACTGTTCTACCCCCTATACCGGCACCCCCGGAGCCTCCCGCAACTCAATAAAGTTACTAACCCCTAAACCGCCGCTCCTAGACCGCGCCGCAACTCTTATAAATGTATTAACCCCTAAACCGCCGCTCCCGGACACCGCCGCAACCTACATTATACCTAGTAACCCCTATCCTGCCCCCCCTATACCGCCGCCCTCTATAATAAAGTTATTAACCCCTATCCTGCTGATCCCGCACCTCGCCGCAACTAAATAAATAGTTTAACCCCTAAACCGCCGCTCCCGGACCCTGCCGCAACCTATATTAAATTTATTAACCCCTAATCTGCCCCCCCTACACCGTCGCCACCTATAATACATTTATTAACCCCTATCTTGCCCCCCACTGCACCGCCACCACTGTAATAAATTTATTAACCCCTAAACCTAAGTCTAACACTAACCCTAACACCCCCCTAACTTAAATATTAATTAAATAAATCTAAATAATATTTCTATTATTAACTAAATTAATCCTATTTAAAACTAAATACTTACCTTTAAAATAAACCCTAATATAGCTACAATATAAATAATAATTATATTGTAGCTATCTTAGGATTTATTTTTATTTTACAGGCAACTTTCAATTTATTTTAACTAGGTACAATAGCTATTAAATAGTTATTAACTATTTAATAGCTACCTAGCTAAAATAAAGAGAAATGTACCTGTAAAATAAAAACTAACCTAAGTTACAATTACACCTAACACTACACTATCATTACATTAATTAAATAAATTAACTACAAATAACTACAATTAAATACAATTACATAAACAAACTAAAGTACAAAAAATAAAAAAAGCTAAGTTACAAAAAATAAAAAAAATAAGTTACAAACATTTAAAAAATATTACAACAATTTTAAGCTAATTACACCTAATCTAAGCCCCCTAATAAAATAGCAAATCCCCCCAAAATAAAAAAATTCTACATTAAAACAGTTCAAAGCTCTTTTACCTTACCAGCCCTTAAATGGGCCTTTTGTAGGGCATGCCCCAAAGAAAACTGATCTTTTGCCTGTAAAAGAAAAATACAACCCCCCCAACATTAAAACTCACCACCCACATACCCCTAATCTAACCCAAACCCCCCTTAAAATAACCTAACACTAATCCCCTGAAGATCATCCTACCTTGAGTTGTCTTCAGCCAGCCGACCACCGATGGAACTGAAGAGGAGATCCGGAGCGGCAGAAGTGATCCTCCAAAGGGCGCTGAAGAAGTCTTCCATCCGATGAAGTGATCCTCCAGGCGGCGCTGAAGAAGTCTTCCATCCGGGCAATGTCATCTTCCAAGCGGTGCTGAAGAAGTCTTCTATCCGGGCGATGTCATCTTCCAAGCGGGGTCTTCAATCTTCTTTCTTCAGGATCCATCTTCATCCCGCCGACGCGGAACATCCTTCTTTCCCGACGGACTACCGACGAATGAAGGCTCCTTTAAGGGACGTCATCCAAGATGGCGTCCCTTCAATTCCGATTGGCTGATAGGATTCTATCAGCCAATCGGAATTAAGGTAGGAAAAATCTGGATGGCTGATTGAATCAGCCAATCAGATTGAAGTTCAATCCGATTGGCTGATCCAATCAGCCAATCAGATTGAGCTCGCATTCTATTGGCTGATCCATCTGCGGAACATCTGTAGTGACGTAAGAATCGATCTGTGTCGGACTGAGTCCGGCGGATCGAATCCTACGTCACAAAATTCTACTTTTGCCGGTCTCTAGCCTTTCATAACTATCAGCCTCGCCACAAATACGCTGCAGAATTCCAGCGTATTTGAGGTTGACGGCTTGATAACTACCCCCCAATGTGTCCATCAGTAATAGTACATTGCCGGTTGTAGTTCCTTCAACTTCTAATGTACATGATATACCTATGAATTTTAAAGAGTTTGTTACTGATTCTATTCAGAAGGCTCTGTCTGCTTTTCCACCTTCTAATAAACGTTAAAGGTCTTTTAAAACTTCTCATAAGGTTGATAAAATTTCTAATGACTGACAACATAATGAATTATCCTCCTCTGATGAGGATCTATCTCATTCAGAAGATCCTTCCTCAGATATTGACACTGACAAATCTACTTATTTATTTAAAATGGAGTATATTCGTTCTTTGTTAAAAGAAGTGTTAATTACTTTGGATATTGAGGAAACTAGTCCTCTTGATATTAAAACTACTAAACGTTTAAATTCTGTTTTTAAACCTCCTGTGGCTACTTAAGAGGTTTTTCCTATTCCTGATGCTATTTATGATATGATTTCTAAGGAATGGAATAAGCCGGGTACTTCTTTTATTCCTTCTTCAAGGTTTAAAAAATTGTATCCTTTACCAGCAATTTCAATAGAGTTTTGGGAAAAGATCCTTAAAGTTGATGGGGCTATTTCTACTCTTGCTAAACGTACCACTATTCCTATGGAAGATAGTACTTCTTTTAAAGATCCTTTAGATAGGAAACTTGAATCTTATCTAAGGAAAGCCTATTTATATTCAGGTCATCTTCTCAGGCCTGCAATTTCTTTGGCTGATGTTGCAGCTGCATCAACTTTTTGGTTGGAGAATTTAGCGCAACAAGAATTGGATTCTGATGGATTAGCATTGTTCGCTTACTGCAACATGCTAATCATTTTATTTGTGATGCCATTTTTGATATTTTCAAAATTGATGTTAGATCCATGTCTTTAGCTATTTTAGCTAGAAGAGCTTTGTCGCTTAAATCTTGGAATGCTGATATGACATCTAAGTCTAGATTGCTATCTCTTTCTTTCCAAGGTAATAATTTATTTGGTTCTCAGTTGGATTCTATTATTTCAACTGTTACTGGGGGGAAGGGAGTTTTTTTGCCTCAGGATAAAAAACCTAAGGGAAAATCTAAGGCTTCTAACTGTTTTCGTTCCTTTCGTCAAAATAAGGAACAAAAACCTAATCCTTCCCCCAAGGAATCTATTTCCAATTGGAAACCTTCCTCAAATTGGAATAAATCCAAGCCATTTCAGAAACCAAAGTCAGCCCCTAAGTCCGCATGAAGGTGCGGCCCTCATTCCAGCTCAGCTGTAGGGGGCAGATTAAGTTTTTCAAGGATGTTTGGATAAATTCTGTCCAAAATAATTGGATTCAGAGCATTGTCTCTCAGGGGTATCGAATAGGATTCAGAGTAAGACCTCCTGTGAGAAGATTTTTTCTCTCACGCATCCCAGCAAATCCAGTAAAAGCTCAGGCTTTCCTGAAGTGTGTTTCAGACCTGGAGTTATCAGGGGTAATCATTCCAGTTCCTTTTCAGGAACAGGGTCTGGGGTTTTATTCAAATCTATTTATTGTCCCAAAGAAGGAAAATTCATTCAGACCAGTTCTGGATCTGAAAATTTTGAATCGTTATGTAATAGTACTAACTTTCAAGATGGTAACTATAAGGACTATTCTGCCTTTTGTTCAGCAAGGACATTATATGTCCCCAATAGACTTGCAGGATGCATACCTTCATATTCCGATTCATCCATATCATTATCAGTTCCTGAGATTCTCTTTTCTAGACAAGCATTACCAATTTGCTCTTCCGTTTGGCCTAGCAACAGCTCCAAGAATCTTTTCAAAGGTTCTCGGTGCTCTGCTCTCTGTAACCAGAGAGCAGGGTATTGCGGTCTTTTTTATTTGGATGACATCTTGGTACTAGCTCAGTCTTTACGTTCTGCAGAATCTCACATGAATCAACTAGTGTTGTTTCTTCGGAAACATGGTTGGAGGATCAATTTACCAAAAAGTTTCTTGATTCCTCAGACAAGGGTCACCTTTTTAGGCTTCCAGATAGATTCAGTGTCCATGGCTCTGTCTCTAACAGACAAGAGACATTTAAAATTGGTTGCAGCCTGTCGGCACCTTCAGTCTCAGTCATTCCCTTCAGTGGCTATGTGCATGAAAGTTTTAGTTCTCATGACTGCAGCATCAGATGCGATCCCCTTTGCTCGTTTTCACATGAGACCTCTCCATCTTTGTATGCTGAATCAGTGGTGCAGGGATTATACAAAGATATCACAATTAATATCCTTAAATCCCAATGTTCGACACTCTCTGACGTGGTGGTTAAATCCCCAGCGCTTAGTTCAAAGGGCTTCCTTTTTCAGCCAACCTGGACTGTGATCACAACAGATGCGAGTCTTTCAGGTTGGGGAGCTGTTTGGGGATCTCTGACAGCACAAGGGGTTTGGAAATCTCAAGAAGCAAGATTACCAATCAATATTTTAGAACTCTCAGAGCTCTTCAGTTTTGGCTCTGTTAAAGAGAGAACCGTTCATTTGTTTTCAGACAGACAATATCACAACAGTGGCAATGGATGCATTGACACTTCCTTAGTGTTATCAACCTGCTTATATTTTCCCGCCTCTAGTTCTTCTTCCAAGAGTGATCTCCAAAATCATCATGGAACAATTGTTGCTGGTGGCTTCAGCATGGCCTCAGAGGTTTTGGTATGCGGATCTTGTTCGGATGTCCAGTTGCCAAACTTGGCCACTTCCGTTAAGGCTGGACCTATTGTCTCAAGGTCCGTTTTCCATCAGGATCTCAAATTATTAAATTTGAAGGTGTGGAAATTGAACGCCTAGTGCTAAGTCATAGAGTTTTCTCTGACTCAGTGATTAATACTATTTTACAAGCTCGTAAATCTGTCTCTAGAAAGATTTATTATCGAGTTTGGAAGACATATTTCATGGTGTTCTTCTCATAAATTTTCTTGGCATTCTTTTAGAATTCCTAGAATTTTACAGTTTCTTCAGGATGGTTTGGATAAGGGTTTGTCTGCAAGTTCCTTGAAGGGACAAATCTCTGCTCTTTCTGTTTTATTTCACAGAAAGATTGCCAAATTTCCTGATGTTTATTGTTTTGTACAGGCTTTGGTTTGTATCAAGCCTATCATTAAATCAATCTCTCCTCCTTGGAGTCTTAATTTGGTTTTGAGAGCTTTACAGGCTCCTCCATTTGAGCCTATGCATTCTTTGGACATTAAACTACTTTCTTGGAAAGTGTTGTTCCTTTTGGCCATCTCTTCTGCTAGAAGAGTTTCTGAGCTATAATGTTGTTCTAACAACATTAGTAGAGAAATTGTTGTCCCTTCCTTGTGTCCTAATCCTAAGAATCCTTTGGAAAGATCCTTACATTCTTTGGATGTGGTGAGAGCTTTGACATATTATGTTGAAGTTACTAAAGATTTCAGGAAGAAATCTTTTGGATACACACATTGAAAACAGGTTTTCCATTAGGAATGAACAAAATAAGTGATGTAAAGCTGTTTATTGATAGATAAAAGGTTTGATTACTGTTCTAGTTACTCCTAGAGATTATTTCGCCTCCTTCTTTGCATAGTTGCACTTCAAAACTGCGTTTTATACGCTTTAGTGTATATTGCTCAGCTAGCTCACACTTGGTATCGCTTCAAACTTTTTCCTACGTCCAACTTGGAAATCGCTCTGAATTTGCTTTCTTTCTGGTTTCCTTCTTTGATGAGAGATTTTAGCATGACATTCTTTTTACAGTGTTATAAAGTGATGTATTATTTGCATTTATCTTATGTATACTGTTGTGCGCTTTATTATACTCTGTACACTGTAATATATGTTATGCTTATGTTTATATTCTCCTCCCAAATGATCCATTGAGAGTGTAGATACGTTATAATATCACCAGTTCTAGATTTGTTTAACTATATTCATTATTTTAAATGTGTCTTCATGTAGTAATGTTTTAAAGGAGTTACATTGTGACAGTTAACATTTTTGCTGTTAGTCAGGTTAGCTAATAGTTAACTTGTAGCTTTACCTGTGTTGCCAATGATTGGTTATTCAGGCAACTCACCTCTGATTAAAGCAGCTGCTGGAGACTCAGTCTTTAGCTCTGATGAACTGCCAGTAAGGCAGGAAACGCGTCAGCTGTGGACTCTGTGATCTGTGCTGTTAATGTTTTTAACGCAAGTACAATAAATTGACTTTTAACATTTATATCTCTCCCTGCCTACATTTCTACTCCATGGGACTGTGCTATTGTTGTATTTCTGCTATTGTTTGCTCATCAAGGGTTTTGGAGAGCCCCAGCAATCCCAGGAGTGAAACAGCTCACAGCGGAACATTTTACCTGCTGTGATCACGGAGGGCGTGGACCGCAAGTACACTGTGATTACACAGAACAGCGCTGTCTAGGTGAGCCCAGTGTTTGAACCACTTATAAATGTATATTACACTGACTTTCACAACCAAGGTGCATCATCTGAAAGCAGTAAGCCTTCCTTCATACTGATGAGTGGGGACATTGTTGTTTGTTATTTATAACTTCGTTCTTGTGATATTCGCTATTTGTGGGACCCTAGCTTAGGGTAGTATCGCAAGTGATATACTTCTTCTGTATTCTGAAATTGGAAGCCTCCAAGTAGTTTGTGAATTTGTCTGCAAGTTCCTTGAAGGGACAAATCTCTGCTCTTTCTGTTTTATTTCACAGAAAGAGTGCCAAATTTCCTGATGTTTATTGTTTTGTACAGGCTTTGGTTTGTATCAAGCCTATCATTAAATCAATCTCTCCTCCTTGGAGTCTTAATTTGGTATTGAGAGCTTTACAGGCTCCTCCATTTGAGCCTATGCATTCTTTGGACATTAAACTACTTTCTTGGAAAGTGTTGTTCCTTTTAGCCATCTCTTCTGCTAGAAGAGTTTCTGAGCTATCTGCTCTTTCTTGTGAATCTCCTTTTCTGATTTTTCATCAGGATAAGGCAGTTTTGCTGACTTCATTTGAATTTTTACCTAAGGTTGTGAATTCTAACAACATTAGTAGAGAAATTGTTGTCCCTTCCTTGTGTCCTAATCCTAAGAATCCTTTGGAAAGATCCTTACATTCTTTGGATGTGGTGAGAGCTTTGACATATAATGTTGAAGTTAATAAACATTTCAGGAAGACTTCTAGTCTATTTGTTATATTTTCTGGTTCTAGGAAAGGTCAGAAGGCTTCTGCTATTTCCTTTACTTCTTGGTTAAAGCTTTTGATTCATCAAGCTTATTTGGAGTCAGGTCAGGCCCCGCCTCAGAGACTTACAGCTCATTCTACTAGATCAGTCTCCACTTCGTGGGCTTTTAAGAATGAAGCTTCAGTTGATCAGATTTGCAAAGCGGCGACTTGGTCCTCTTTGCATACATTTACTAAATTCTACCGTTTTGATGTATTTGCTTCTTCAGAAGCAGTTTTTGGTAGAAAAGTTCTTCAGGCAGCTGTTTCAGTTTGATTCTTCTGCTTATGTTTTAAGTTTTTCTTGTTTTTTAAGAATAAACTTATAATTTGGGTTGTGGATTATTTTTTCAGCGGAAAATGGCTGTTCTTTATTTTTATCCCTCCCTCTCTAGTGACTCTTGTGTGGAGTTCCACATCTTGGGTATTGATATCCCATACGTCACTAGCTCATGGACTCTTGCCAATTACATGAAAGAAAACATAATTTATGTAAGAATTTACCTGATAAATTAATTTCTTTCATATTGGCAAGAGTCCATGAGGCCCACCCTTTTTATGGTGGTTATGATTTTTTTGTATAAAGCACAATTATTTCCAAATTCCTTTGTTGATGCTTTTTACTCCTTTCTTTATCACCCCACTACTTGGCTATTCATTAAACTGAATTGTGGGTGTGGTGAGGGGTGTATTTATAGGCATTTTGAGGTTTGGGAAACTTTGCCTCTCCTGGTAGGATTGTATATCCCACACGTCACTAGCTCATGGACTCTTGCCAATATGAAAGAAATGAATTTATCAGGTAAATTCTTACATAAATTATGTTTTTTTGTCTCCTCTTACATAAGTATTTTCCTTGTAGCCACTCCCACAGTATACTTCTAAATAGTAGATATCTGTAGCGATCTACACACATTCAGTCATTTGACATATCTCTGCTTTCACTGTCTGTTTTAGACATAGACACTTTTGTAGCGATTGTAGATATCTGTAGCAATCTACACACAGTCAGACATTTAACTTATCTTTGCTTTCACTGTCTTTTTTAGACATAGACACTTTTGTAGCGAATTATACACTTGGATAGACTGTCTCAATTATATCTAGACTATAGAGACCTGCACTTTTATAGCCAATTAGCCTACTTTTGTTCTCACCCTTTTTTATTTTAGCCCATTTCTGTTTTTATTGTCTATATTAGACTTAGACACTTTTTTGGTCAATTTGGCTATTTAGTATGTTGGCGATTTTCTGATTTCCTCAACCAATCTTTTTTGGGACACCGTTAATAATTGTGGAATTACTTTTTCTTATATTCATTCAGTGATGCTTTTATAATCGTGGAAACTTGTTCTTATATACATTTAGTGAATTAATGATTTATTTATTTCTTTATATGTGCACACTCTGCTTTTAGCGCCATCCTATTTTTCTTCCTAAACTTAATTTTATATCACCTGCAGAGGTGATACAGTTGTAAATAAATTAACTAATAAAGTAAGTATCTTAAAATTGCTATATTTCCCACAGCAATTGTTTACACAGTGACTCCTTTATATCTTTGCCTAATTGACCTCAACAGAAAATATTAGATATGTAAAACCTAGGTTTAAACAGGGGGGCATCCATTACTCTATAAAAAGAGTTTTATCTTTATTTCTTTAGTATTTAAACTACTAATACACATAAAAACATAATTAAAATTTGTTCTGAATATATTCATTAAGCATTTACATTAGTTTTTGTCAAAACAAATGTAAATGTTTCAAAGCTACAGGTGAAAAGTTCACCTGTCTCTACAATACTTACCCTAGCGAGTTCTGGAGAGCATGGAGAGCGCGCTAAAGTAAGTAATAACCGCTAAAAAAAATTAAAGAAAACAAATGAATACTGAAGATTTTCATCAGAATTTTTTTGTTTTCTTTATTTTCATTGCTGCATTCATTCATTTATATATATATATATATATATATATATATATATATATATATATATATATTGGACTCAATACAGTTGATTGAACAATTAAAATGATGGCATGCATTTGAAACTGGTGACATCTTGGTAACCCTTAATGTCAACAAGTTTGTATACTGTAATTCCATACCAGGAGGGAGTGTCTGTGATCAAGAAACATCTGTTGAAATATCCCTATATTGGTCCCTCCTCTTAAGTGATATTGGAATTATTACAATTCTATCTAAAGTATAATTACTTCAAAATTGAAATGGATCACTATCTGCAAAATTCTGAGTCAAATGTGGCCCATTGTTTGCCAATTTGTGTATGGCAGCATTTGAAGAAAATCAAACTCCATTGTTTGCAGTGGGTAAACAACCTGCGGGGGATTAACACAGAACAAATTTTTTGTACACCCTTGGAAGACAAAGAAATATGAGATTATGTATAGGGTGACGTATACGACTAAGTACATTGTGTACATGTTACATTGTCCCTATGGAAAATTTTATATAGGCAAAACCCAGGATGACCTGCGGACAAGAATGGCTAACCACCGGTTTGCTATCCATGAGGCCCTGCATTTGGGTAGCTCGGAGCAACTGGTGGCTAGACATTTCTTGCAGCGCAAACATATGGTCTCTGATCTTAGGTATATCATATTAGATCACATCTTTCCATTAAATAGAGGGGGTGACTGGGGTAAGAAACTCCTACAAAAAGAAAGCAAGTGGATATACCTTCTAGACACCCTAGCCCAAAAAGTTTTAAATACCCTATTAGATTTGCAGTGTTTCCTATAATGGTATAGGATATGTTAAGTAACAGTTGGAATAACTTTCAGTTTGAGAGTTTCCACACTTGACCAACTTAAATAGTTTCTGACAGATGAACAGTTTTTTTTCTTTTAACTATGTTTTTATTTTTTTGCTTTGATTTTTGCAGTTGGCCCGTGCGGACCTCTGTGACACCACTCGCGCATGCGCAGTTATGTGAGCAGGACGCCACTGTGATGTTTGCCAGAGGGCAGATCTGTGAACACAGGTGAGGGGATTGTGTATATAAGGGTTGTAAGTTATACTTATTCTTGATGTGTCTGAGGACGAGGGTGAAACCCAAAAACATTAACACAATAAATAAGTGAATTGCAACTACCGGAGAATGCTTTCCTGTTTATGGAGTATATATATATATATATATATATATATTTACTTTTATTTTTTCCCTCAGGTTAATCTTTTCTTTGAGTAGATCATTAATTATATAGCATTTATATAGTGTTTAGGGTCCCTTAACACACATAAAAGAAAAAATAAATAAATATATATATATATATATATATGTATATGAAAACAAGGAAGTCCATTTTCCGGATTTACTTAAAACATTCCATTTATTGGGTATTCATTAAAAAATTGGCATGGAAAATTGTGCAAAAGTGCAGAGTCAGCACAAAGTCTGACCGGTTTCGGTCGAAAGACCGTAATCATAGACTAAAGTTAAAACAGGTGATTAACCCTATATAGGATATAGACCAACATGATTGGTTAAAATCATCACTAGACTCAGCACCTTAGAATGTGCAATTAGGATATGTAATCAACAGATTACCCTTATTAAGCAAGTTAGAACAGAGGGTTGTATATACAAATTAACATTGAAAAATGAGGCAATAAATACAAATATTAACATTAGTTATAGGTGGCCTAAAAATGTACTCTGTATATTTTTGTATGTGCCAAAACATTTAAACTGCAGCAATGACCAATCATATATCCAGTGTACCCACATAGTTAGATATAATGCCTAAAGTGACACTGTAATAACAATACATAGTCCCTGGATAACTATAGACAAAAGTGAAGGGATTTCAAAGAACAGTTAACATCTCTTAAAGGGACATCACCACATATCCAATATTAATATATTCATGGAATTATAACCATAAAGAAAAGGGATCAATGTATCTGTTCAAACTAAAGCCTCAATACTTAGTGGCTAAATAAATAAGATACCTACAAATAATGGTTATTCTTAAAGTCAAAGCTCACTTCATTAATTAAAAAATAGCTTTATAACCTAGATAGTGTAAAGATATCCAATCCATTGTTTACTATATTAAATAATGGCTATTAGAATGCACCGATTTGTTCATACATTTGTTAGGGGTACCCCCTACAGCTCATGATGTAATATCTTAGCATGTTAGGAAGAGTATATCTCTAATATTAATAGTCACAGTATATGATATCTCGTACATTTAAACTCATAATAAAAAGAGAGGAAAGGCCAAAAACTGGACAACGTTGCCTTGTAGAGGTTGTGTCCTTTTTACAACGCTCATTATTCATATAGATAGAGATCCCTATTAATCCTATGGTATACATGTAAAACTTAAGTGGCCAAAAGTTACAAGCTACAGAAGATAATTAAAAGTAATCAGCTCTGGAGTTATCTATGCCAGTAGTTTATTATGTCATGTTCAGAATTGAACCCTGCTGGTATCAAGCTTTTAAGTTTGAAAATCCAGTAGGTCTCTTGTCGGTTCAAAACTGCTTGTCTATCTCCTCCCCTAGGTTTTTTTGGAATCTGTTCTATTGCTTGCCACTTAAAGCTAATTACATCCTGGTTATGTGTTTCCAAGAAATGTCTTGACAATGCAGAGCACGGTTTATCTCCTGATATGTAGGACAGATGTTCTCTGATCCTTGTTCCCACATCTCGTGGGTGCATCTAATAGCCATTATTTAATATAGTGAACAATGGATTGGATATCTTTACACTAATTTTTAATTAATGAAGTGAGCTTTGACTTTAAGAATAACCATTAATTGTAGGTATCTTATTTATTTAGCCACTAAGTATTGAGGCTTTAGTTTGAACAGATACATTGATCCCTTTTCTTTATGGTTATAATTCCATGAATATATTAATATTGGATATGTGGTGATGTCCCTTTAAGAGATGTTAACTGTTCTTTGAAATCCCTTCACTTTTGTCTATAGTTATCCAGGGACTATGTATTGTTATTACAGTGTCACTTTAGGCATTATAGCTAACTATGTGGGTACACTGGATATATGATTGGTCATTGCTGCAGTTTAAATGTTTTGGCACATACAAAAATATACAGAGTACATTTTTAGGCCACCTATAACTAATGTTAATATTTGTATTTATTGCCTCATTTTTCAATGTTAATTTGTATATACAACCCTCTGTTCTAACTTGCTTAATAAGGGTAATCTGTTGATTACATATCCTAATTGCACATTCTAAGGTGCTGAGTCTAGTGATGATTTTAACCAATCATGTTGGTCTATATCCTATATAGGGTTAACCACCTGTTTTAACTTTAGTCTATGATTACGGTCTTTCGACCGAAACCGATCAGACTTTGTGCTGACTCTGCACTTTTGCACAATTTTACATGCCAATTTTTTAATGAATACCCAATAAATGGAATGTTTTAAGTAAATCCGGAAAATGGACTTCCTTGCTCTTTTCATATATTTATTTTTGTGGATTGTCAGGAGTCCGCTACCTTAGGAGTACATTTTTTCAGGATTTTTAAGGGCAGTCCTGTATTTACACTTCCACCCTCGGTACCGTAACCAATTCACAGAGCTGCAGAAAGGAACACAAGGAGCCGCCTTCTACTTCCGGTCATCTGTTCCAGCGTTCCGACGTGTTAGAGGACCAGTGTGAGCCAAGGAGCAGCTTTGAGACGCCCGACACGGAAAGGAACAGAGGAGGAAAGAGTAAAAAGCTCAGCTAGATTCACAGAGACTGGAAACTGGTGCCGGAATATTACGGGGGTGAGTGAAGTAAAGTGATTAACGCTTGAAGTATTGTCTGTTGTTTTTGAGACTCCATTAGAGAAAGCACTGTTGTTATCTCATACACACTGGGCTGCGCAAGGTGCAGCAGTGTGTATAAGTAATGAGTGTAACAGTGGGTATTTCTTTCCTTTGAGAGTATCTCTTGCCCTTGAGGGGGTTAACATAAAACTACATAAGTCTCACCCCAAAGAGTGTACGTAATCGGCATACAGTTTGGAGAGCTGGGTGTTCCTTTTTACATTACACTATGATGAGAGGAATTGCTGGTTAACCTCTTAGCTCTTATACTACTCTTAAAGTTTCATCTTGTGTGTATATATATATGTATATATAATAAACAGAGCTTTTCAAAGAGATATTCACACAGATCTTCACAGACCTTTGGAGAAACAAAGTAGAACATGACAACTATTTAATTGTTTATTGATAATGACAATGATGGCTAATGTGTTTGAATGCTTTATTTTTTATTGAATTCAAGGCATATATGCAATTAATTATTTAATATTTTCAGTAATTAGATAATAAACATATTTAAATGTTCAGTTACTTTATTGCAATCATTATTGAAGATTCAGGTAATTGTATTTCAGTTTGGAATTAGTTTAATATATTTAAAGTGGGATTTGGGCTTAAAGGGGCAGTATTCACCAATTTTCATATAACTGCATGTAATAGAAACTACTATAAAGAAGAATATGCACAGATACTGATCTAAAGATCAAGTATAAAACCTTTTAAAAATTTACTTAGAAGCTCCACGTTTAGCCCTGTTGAGGAGGTTAGCTGGAACACCCACTTAAAGGGGCTGGGGGCAGATACACCTCCCCCCACTTCCCTGTATATGAAAAGACAGATTAGAAAAACAGGAGCCAGCAGCAGTCTGTAAATGCGTGTATACATCTGACACTTTGGGGCTTGGTAAGGAGTGTGAAAATTAGCACAATGTTATTGAAAAATTATTGCACAATTATCCCTCAAATCCACTAGGATTAAATTCAATAAATGCACTTTGGATATGCTCTGGATAATATCCTCTGCACTTTGTAATATTTGTACACTATTCACTTTACCAACAATCCCAGGTAAATATTGTATGTGTAGTTCTACAGAAATATAGCCACTATACTGTACTCATAGTAATTCCAGGCTATATCATTTTCAGACACTCAGTTCTTTACCAGAGAGAGAGCTTTAATTAGAATCTGCCCAAATTACAGAAAGGTTACAGAGACAGTTAAATAAAGAGGTTTTCAGTCATATTAATTCGGTATGCGTAATTTATTCATTTCGATTCCGTTCGTAATTTAGTTAATTCGTTCATTCGGATTCATTCGAAACCGTGATTCAACTTTCTGACTGATTACTAATTTCGGACCGATTCGTAATATCGGACCGATTCGTAATTTCGGACCGAATTTCATTTCGGACCGAATCGTAATTTATGACCGTTTTTCCCGTTCAATCATTATTTCATAAATGATTCGGTTCGATTATTTCAGATACATTCGATTTCTTTCTTTTAAATTTAAAATCGATTAGATATTATTTAATCATATCAATATTATTCATAAATGAAATGTATTGTTGTATTCCACTTTTAAATGACTGTAATATATTAATAATAAATAAATTTAATATGTCATTTAAACACTTATCATTATATTTATAATTATTTAGACTGTGCAGTGTGCAGTGTGCACTGTGCAGCCAATCAGGCAGCCTGGTTGACAATTATGCTTGCATCACTCCTGCACACTATAGCCACACCCATGTAACTAATATCTTTTTGTGAGTTGAAGTCAGAGAGCAGTAACTTGAGATTGGAGAAAGTCTGTTAGAGAAATTGGGAGTGTTCATGGAGGTGATAGGGACAGTAGAGATAGGGACAGTGTAGTTAGTACTAGGGAGAGTAGAGGTAGTGATATTAGAGAGATTGGACGTAGGGATAAGGACCGTGGAGCTAGGGAGAGTAGTAATAATAATAGGGATAGTGATCGAGGTAGGGATAGGCATAGGATTAGTCATAGGCACCCTGTACATAGGGATAGGGAGAGGGACCTTGGTACTAGGGAGAGGGTAGGTAGGGACAGGGAGAGGCATGGTGGAGTAAAAAATCACACCAGTGCCAAAAAACAATTTAAGAGGAGGAGGCCACTTACAACCTCTGAGGAGTTGGACTCTAGTGCTGCTGAGAATGAACAGCAGCGTGCCACTTCACCAAGGCATAGAGGGCCAACCTGTGTCTGCATTGTTGAAAGTTCGGCACATCTTGTTTTCCTCCAGTGTTTCGTCCTCTGCAAAGCAAG